>NC_069132.1:37864151-38168651 GCF_026914265.1 Mya arenaria
ATAATAATAATAATAATAATAATAATAATAATAATATAAGAAAGCAGTTACCAACCGAGTACTATTACTACTACTACTACTACTACTACTACTACTACTACTACTACTACTACTACTACTACTACTACTACTACTACTACTACTACTACTACTACTACTACTACTACTACTACTACTACTACTACTACTACTACTACTAGTACTACTATTACTACTACTACTACTACTACTACTACTACTACTACTACTACTACTACTACTACTACTACTACTACTAGTACTACTACTACTACTACTACTAATAATAATAATAATAATAATAATACAGCAGTTACCTACTAACTTAAAAATAATATTCACAACTGTGACCATCGCACCCTGGCAAAAAAAACGATATGACCCTTGATATAAAGCCTTCAAGTTGTCGAATACAAAAATGCACTGGGAGCACCAAAAGGCGAATTAAAGGTGGTGCAAAATACACCAACTCGGAAGCGCCTATTCACTGAAACATGCATTATGTCTTAATAAAAGCGTGGTTATACCATGTGAGACCATTAGGTACATTCCATATTTATAGGTTTGAAGCGCATTGGGTCGAAAATTTTAAAAACAGGCTAAACATGCTGGATGTACTTGATCTACTTTTTATTGTTAACGTTTTCACCGCCCTCGTTCACTGGATATGTTCAGTTTTCAAAATACATAGTTGTAAAGGTCAACAATTTTCTATTCATCTTTAAAAAATAATTTATTACCTTTAGACAATTAGATCCTTTCATTAGACCTAAAAATGTAATTTTGCGCTGAGAATTTAACAAAAGTATTCTTTTAAAAAAAGTTTCGTCCGCCATGTTCAGATCTGAAAAACCAATGCGCGAATAGCGCAACCCAGTAATCCATTGAAAACAGACAGTGGAAATTATTTTTTGTTTCAAATTCACTGCATTGAAACGCAGAAAAGATTACGGGGTATAATACCAAAACGATAAGATTTGCACATATACTGGCCTGGGTATCAAAGTAGTCGATAATTAAAATATTAAGGAACAGTAATAAACTAACTGTAAGTTTTACATAGATCCAACAGCATTTGATTGGAAAGACCGGAATACTATGAATAACTTAATATCTAAATGTAAAGAGTGTGGCCTAAATCCTAAATGTTTGTTACAATAGAAATATTAGGGTTCATCTAGTCCAAAGAAGTAGACATTAATTTATTACAAACAATTGCTACAAGTTAATATAAAAAAACACCTAATGCAGCAGTTAATATGGGAACTAGGAAGTAGAATTTCATATATCAATCGATATGAAACAACTGCTAAATACTTTCCGAGTAATTACCAAATAATTAAAACTCTGTATAACCTAACAATTGACGATTGCAATAAAGGATATAGACACTTGGTTTCCAATGTTAAAAGCTCTAAAATAAATATGGTTATGATATGTTTTTTTGATATACCCAATATTGTAATTGTTAATACATTTATAATATAATAAAGTATAAAATAGTAGCTACATTCACAGAGCAATGGTACATACATACATACATACATACATACATACATACATACATACATACATACATACATACATACATACATACATACACACACACACACACACACACACACACACACACACACACACACACACACACACACACACACACACACACACACACACACACACACACACACACACACACACACACACACACACACACACACACACACACACACACACACACACACACACACACACACACACACACACACACACACACACACACACACACACACACACACACACACACACACACACACACACACACACACACACACACACACACACACACACACACACACACACACACACACACACACACACACACACACACACACACACACACACACACACACACACACACACACACACACACACACACACACACACACACACACACACACACACACACACACACACACACACACACACACACACACACACACACACACACACACACACACACACACACACACACACACACACACACACACACACACACACACACACACACACACACACACACACACACACACACACACACACACACACACACACACACACACACACACACACACACACACACACACACACACACACACACACACACACACACACACACACACACACACACACACACACACACACACACACACACACACACACACACACACACACACACACACACACACACACACACACACACACACACACACACACACACACACACACACACACACACACACACACACACACACACACACACACACACACACACACACACACACACACACACACACACACACACACACACACACACACACACACACACACACACACACACACACACACACACACACACACACACACACACACACACACACACACACACACACACACACACACACACACACACACACACACACACACACACACACACACACACACACACCCACCCACCCACCCACCCACCCACCCACCCACCCACCCACCCACCCACCCACGCACGCACGCACGCACGCACGCACGCACGCACGCACGCACGCACGCACGCACGCACGCACGCACGCACGCACGCACGCACGCACGCACGCACGCACCCACACACACACACACACACACATACATACATACATACACGCATACACGCATTCACACATACATACATACAAACATACACGCATAAAATATGGTGGCATATAACTGCCGTAAGATAACCTGTTTACGTTCGCGAATTGTTTCGTGTTAATATCAATTTAATAATTATACCGTGTGTCTGTATCTTGTAGCTTTACGTGCCTTTTATGTAAATCATGAACTATATTATATGTTTGGACAAGTCAAAAAAATGTTTTGTTCATATACACATTTTGACAATATACTGCTGTATAAGTCTTAATACACTGTTTTCTCTCCTACTCTGCTCTGTTCTTATAAACATTATTGAAACCAATTATTGTTAAATTGTGAAAGGAACGTTTATATTTTTTCAAATATTTCATTTTTATTATATTTGTATAAGCATTTTATTACCCTTCAAAACAGATTTGTCGAACAAAATAAATATACTTACCCCCCTTGAACGTACAGTGATTGTTCAAGTGTTCACTTAACACTGGGGTTTTAAACTAGTCCATATGCCCATAGCTTCACACTTTTTCCAAAGTTGTTTATCAATGATTACTCTTTATAAAGTTGTATTCATACTTTAGGAAAGTGAGATCCAGTGTGTACGCATACATAGAATAATTATGACAGCGTGTTGCCTATAACACCCAGTATTGTGTCATTGACATTTTAAAAAGCACTTTCGGTATAGTTCAGCCTTGTAGTTTATCTAAAACAATTAAGGTCCTCGCCTATTTGCCCCGCATGAAGCTACGCCAAAGCAATCGCCTCACTTATCCGGGAGGTAAGTTTGTTTGTGAAAAGCATTGAAACAAATTACAATGTAGTTTAGACCGCATGAATTGCGTAGCCATTTCTAACAAACGAATGATTTGTTTTCTAAAAGTCCAAAATGTATGATTCATTTGAGGAAACAGGTCATCCTGGATAACAATTCTTGGTGTCTGCTTTTGAACATTTATAACTCAATTTCAATTAGCTCTATAGGTAAAACTATATTTCCCGGAGTACCTAACCTCGCCATCTAGAATAAAGCCAAAAGTGGCATCCAACGTACCAAAATTAAGTGTTGAAGAAGGGGGGGCTGGAATTACATCCAGACAAATTGTTGGCTAAATGGTTATGTCTACTATCCGATAAAACTGCATTTAAAAAAAAAACAAACGCTGAGCCACAATTTCTTACAAGAATTATTGAACAAGTACACAGAACTACTTTTACATTTTCGTATTCACTCTCAATGTTAAATTGTGAAGATTTGAATAAAAAATATCTTATATACAAATATCAAGTCAAATATTCATGACAACTTTATACATGTTAATATACAAATAATACGAATTTCTTACCAAATGGAAGCACAAAGCGTTAAAACAAATAAAATATCAGCCATCTTGTTATCCGATTATGAAATTGGCATTCATCACTGTATGTGTATTATACGGGTACTGTAATGACTCAATCTATCTTATCTAAGCTTTCGAAACTTCCTGATTATAAGGGTGTAAAGTAATTGTTTTAAACATTCTAAATGCCAAGGTCGAATCGCGTTAATGTCTTGATATAGAAAAACAATAGGTTTGAATATGTATATCAGGATGAGAACGTCAATTTGTGCCCCAAAATATCAAACGACCACGTTGAGTTCTTTCAGAGGTTTAATAATAAGCTGCTGTTAAAAGTGTGTTTGGGTTACATTAGCTCATAACTCATTTTTTGGATTTCAATCATTGCCATTATATAATGTTTAGAATACAACCTTTGGTTTTAGCCAATGATGTGGGAGATGCAATATATTTAAGTACTTAAGTATTTAAGAATATCATTTGTCGTACGTTTCAGTGTACTGAAACTCATCCGATACATACATACCGTGCCCGATTTGGAGTTGACAATGTGTCAACCAATACAGATTTACTTTTGCCATAACTATTACATAACCCACCTGAATCTGAGTTTGTTGGATAATTGTGAATACTAAAGTCCTGCCAAAATTATTACCATTATACGTTTATGGTTCGCTAACTGGCGCTGGGTCCTCCGTTGTTGGTTCGTTGGACTTTTGACAATCGCAAGTACACACTCCTCGTTAGTTTCATTGCAGTTGATCTATCGTTCACAAGTGCTGCATGAATAATCCCCTTGCTTATGACTATTGAAATGTAGTTGGGTTATAAGAAGCATTAAATAGGTCTAAAGACAAATGGCAAACAACCATGTGATTAACCCTTGATAGTATGCAATATAATTCATGCTCTAACCTTATAGAGGATTGAACGTTGCTTGTGTCACAGTTATCGGTATACCCCGTGAATAAGTGGCTTTTATATCACAAAAGACGTCGCAATAGTAAAATTATGTCATATGACGTTGATTGATTCTAATGTAATGTAACCATTTTTCTTTAATCACCTTCTAATTTTAAAACCTGCAAGCAATACATACCGTATTCCAGCAATTAAATACGGCTGTTAGCAAGTTATATCATGTCATTACAAACTTCGTTGCTCGATTTTAAAATGACTTCATAAAAAAGATCGTGCGTCATTTAAAGAAGACTGTGTGTGATAGCGTGCCTTTAATTGATTCAAATACGTAATGTATATAATGCTATAGCTATTAGTGCATTACGTAACTGGCTTCATGATTGTTTTGCTTTTACTTCCTTTATGATTGTCGTTGAGTGCAATTTTACAATCAAACACATTTAAATGAACGTACAAAAGTTAAACAATGGTGTAATATTTTATTATTCAAAAGTGTTAAATGATTTTTTCATTTTATATTTTGTTAAAAGTTCAATGATTCTAAGTAAATAATAGAACTATCCACCCGTGTTACATGCTAATGGTGTTGTTGTTTAAATTGTTGACTCTCGGAAAACGTTTTCAAATTTTAAATAAGTTTTCATTATAGAATATAGTTACAAAATATTTTAAGTCCGCGGAGCAAGAAAACTGATACACTATTGTCAGTTTTGGATGGAATTGTAACATTAAACATTTATAAGGCAAAGAACTCTGACCATGGTTGATAAAGTGTACCAGTACATGACTCAAATATCTTAAAATAATTGAGACATAAGAACAAATTGATTCTTCTGGAGTCTTTAAAGATAAGGGTAAAGGATGTCTTTTTTGCACCTTACTCTTATGTACTTATTCAACCATTGCAAAAATGCATGACATATATTATATTAAATGTGAAAAGAGGGGTGAATACAAATACGTGTGTTTATTATTTAATATATGCGATGCGCCCAATGTCATAAACGGTAGCTTTGGTCAACAAATCAACCTTCATTGGTCGTTACCATCAAAGTGGTTATTCTAGCTTTTCTTAGGAGAAACATGAAATATCATTTTTTGCTTAAATCAATTGGATTTTAACTGAATTTGAGAGTTATGTATGGTTACCATATACGTGAAACGCTAGGAATGGCATTTTACAGTGTGAAATTTGCCTTAAAAGGAAATTAATAGTTTGTCTATAAATCAGAAATTGGCTGTTCACACTGGTGTGTCAGGTTGTTTAACAGGATATGAACAAATGAGTCGTGGTAATAATACATCACATTTGTTAAAGATAGCTAATATTTCTTAAACCGTAAATGATCTAATCATTATCCGAATTTAATGTTTGTCTCTACCTCAATGCGACCATTAAAGTATTAGTTGAAGTTATCCTAACCATCCCAATAACCGGCTTTTACGTTCGAATGAGATGCTTCCTTTTCTCTGGACCGTTAAATATATGTTGGTCAAGTTGAATTGTTAAAGATGATTATCAACTAATATCATGGATAATCAATACTTTTTAGTACCATTTTAAAAGGATTCTCTGGGCTACTTCGAGTTTATTTCATTAGACAAGCTCAGCAACATCAGATAAGTCTCTTTCAGTCAATTCCCTATAAAAACAACAAAAACAGTGTCCGAAATACAGAGTAAACTGTTTGGAAAATTTAAATATTAATCAAAAGCAATTATAATTTGCGACCACTTCTTCATAAGGCTTAACTTCTCTGTGTTGTTATGGAGTGGAGTTCTCGAGGCCATATTCCCGATTTTAAGGGATGGACTATTAAAATAACTTGCTCCCCCTATTTCATAAGGCGGTGGCTTCCCAATGCTGTTTCTGACGTCAATGTTCGGCTGCTTATTCACGACCTGAATGGGTGGCTCGTTAGAATAGTAAGCCCCCAATAAATCGTATGGTGGTAGATCCTGCATTCTGATGTCAGTTCTAAGGACAGAGCCGGATATTCTCTGAAGAGGCCAGGCTTGGTAAGTCTGCTGACCGTTGGGCCCTTGGTAAACTTGGTCTGAAAAACATCCTCAGAGAATCATATAACAACATTTCTCATACAAGGCAAATGTCCAGAGACACAATCTGAACACAAGAAATAAGATACATCATTCAGTGATAAAAATACATCACTGATATCAATATATCCTGTGTTGAACAGGATATGTTTGTTCAACACATTTTTTCATGATCCGAGTTTGTCTGAATTTGAGGTCATTGTTTCTATGTAGACATTTCAAGGATATACAATTTAAATCAGATTCTTATTTCAGGCCATTGATACTAGTGTATGATACTACTGGTACAAGGTGTCCTGGATCCCGCGGGCCGGGTACGTTTTGGCGGATACAATAATACAATTAAGGTACCCCTTCCCTTCCCGGCCAATAAAGCAAAACCAATTGATGCATGATTCTGTTCATAAACTGATTTAAGCCCTTGCTGTTTGTCATATACAAATCAGACTTAGATTTAAAATAAAATAAGCCAAAGTGATAAAACTTGTTGGTCATTATTTCACTGTGTGCATAGGTGTCCGTACTTGTTCATCATAAGTTATAATTAACAGTTTTTCTTGAATAACTGACAGATCAGACCATGACACAAAGACTCCGTAACTCTGAGTTAAGCGGAAGTTATCTTCCTAACTGTGTAACTCGCGTTGTGTTTCTATCAAAAGGTAACATAACCAACTATGGCTTTGTCTCATTTTCCCCAAAATTTAAAAACAAAGTCAACATTATATAATCTCTTATATAAAACTGTTTGGAATGCAATAACTGAGTTTGTAGCAGATCTTATTAACGCCCGTAAAAAGTTTTGAAAATGTAGCGGTTTGTGTTAAAAAGTATATAAGATTCGATTGAAAATAAAGCAGTTTTCAGAACTGGCTTTTGTGTTAAGCTATCCACAAGGTTGAGGGGGATTTGGGTGGGATGAGGTTGGGATAGTTGTTGGAATGACCATGATGGGATGGGCTGAATTTGAGGTGTTTTTCTAGGGGTGACAGGGATGGAGGTAGGGTGAGGTTGTGGTGGTTGTTGGGAGGTCATTGGTAGTAGATGTAGGATTGATTGTCAAAGGTGGCGAGGACTGGGCGGGGTTGGGGTGGTTGTTGGGGGTGACGGGGATGGGAGAGAGATGAGATTGAGGTGGTTGTTGGGTGTGACGGGGATGGGGAAGGGGTGAGACTGAGGTGGTTGTTGGGTGTGACGGGGATGGGGCAGGCGTGAGATTGGGGTATTTATTTGGTGTGACTGGGATGGGGCAGGGGTGAGATTGGGGTATTTTTTGGTGTGACTGGGATGGGGCAGGGGTGACATTGGGGTGGTTGTTGGGTGTGACGGGGATGGGGCAGGGGTTTGGTTGGGATGGTTGATGGGTGTGAATTGGATGGAGCAGGGGTGAGATTGGGGTGGTTGTTGGGTGTGACGGGGATGGGGCATGGGTGAGATTGGGGTGGTTGTTGGGTGTGACTGGGATGGGGCATGGGTGAGATTGGGGTGGTTGTTGGGTGTGACGGGGATGGGGCATGGGTGAGATTGGGGTGGTTGTTGGGTGTGATGGGGATGGGGCATGGGTGAGATTGGGGTGGTTGTTGGGTTTGATGGGGATGGGGCAGGGGTGAGATTGGGGTGGTTGTTGGGTATGACTGGGATGGGGCATGGGTGAGATTGGGGATGGTTGTTGGGTGTGACGGGGATGGGGCATGGGTGAGATTGGGGTGGTTGTTGGGTGTGACGGGGATGGGACAGGCGTGAGATTGGGGTGGTTGTTGGTTGTGACGGGGATGGGGCATGGGTGAGATTGGTGTGGTTGTTAGGCGTGACGGGGATGGGGTAGGGGTGAGATTGGGGTGGTTGTTTGGTTAGACTGGGATGGGGTAGGGGTGAGATTGGGGTGTTTATTTTTTGTTACGGGGATAGGACAGGCGTGAGATTGGGGTAGTTGTTGGATGTGACGGGGATGGGGCAGGGGTGAGATTGGGGTGGTTGATAGTTGTGACAAGGATGGGGTAGGGATGAGATTGGGGTGGTTGTTGGGTGTAACGGGGATGAGGCAGGGGTGAGATTGGGTTGGTTGTTAGGGGTGTCGGGGAATGTGGAGGGGTGAGATTGGATTGGTTGTTGGGGTGACGGGGATTGGGCACGGGTGAGATTGGGGTGGTTGTTAGGTGTGATGGGGAAGGGGTAGGGGTGAGATTTGGGTGGTTTTTGGGTGTGACTGAGATAGAGCAGGCGTGAGATTGGGGTGGTTGTTTGGTATGACTGGTATGGGGCATGGATGTGATTGGGGTGGTTGTTGGGTGTGATGGGGATGGGGCAGGGTTGAGATTGGGGTGGTTGTTTGGGGTGACGGGGATGAGGCAGGGGTTATATTGGAGTGGTTGTTAGGTCTGACGGGGATGGGACAGGCGTGAGATTGGGTAGGTTGTTTGGTGTGACGTGGATGGGGCATGGATGTGATTTGGGTAGTTGTTGGGTGTGACGGGGATGGGACAGGGGTGAGTTCGGGGTGGTTGTTGGGTGTGACGGCGATGGGGCAGGGATGGGATTGGAGTGGTTGTTGGGTGTGACGGGGATGGGACAGGGTTTATATTGAGGTGTTTGTTTGGTGTGAAGGGGATGGGGTAGGGGTAAGATTGGCGTGGTTGTTACACCCACCTGTTCGTCCTTGTGGTGAACGTGACTTCATCACACATTATATCAAACATACGAGGAAGACGGCAATGACCGGAAGCACGCTCCCGGCTGTTCCTTCAATGATAGCGTTTGGGGGCTTAGTGGTGAGGATCCCAGGCTCATGATAAGAGGTGATGATATCATCGTCTGGAGCAAAGTTCTCTTTTCCATATCTGAAAATCAATACCAGACTGTTTCTACAAATTTACACCATTCTTGTCATTCGAGGTCCAAAATCCTAACATTAAAATAAAAAAAACCCACTTTACTTTTGTTTTTAGAGAATCACTGATTATGCAAGCTATATTACAGTAAAACTTAATTATGAGGTATATTGTCTAAAATACTAGGTAATACGTATCTTAACAAGGGATCAACAAATTATCCTAAAATAAAACAAAAAAACCCAGCTAAAACCTGTCGCAACATTTCGAAAACCCTGGATTATCGTTGTCCCCGCAACCACCGTAAGAGCAGAATAAACCATTCAATGTTTCATCGTCAAAGATATCGTACGTGCTCACTGCAAAAAAACACCAACATTTCCAGCATTTAGTGTTGTCCTTGATATTTGCACAATAGCCAGATAATGTGACGGTAAATAATGAATAGTGGCATTGTATGAGTAGTGGCGTTGTATGTGTATTTGCGTTGTATGAGAAGTGGCGTTGTATTAGTAGTGGCGTTGTATGAGAAGTGGCGTTGTATGAGTAGTGGCGTTGTATGAGGAGTGGCGTTGTATGAGTAGTAGCATTGTATGAGTGGTGGCGTTGTATGAGTGGTGGCGTTGTATGAGTGGTGGCGTTGTATGAGTAGTGGCGTTGTATGAGTAGTGTCAATGTATGAGTGGTGGCGTTGTATGAGTAGTGTCGTTGTATGAGTGTATAGACAATAATTACAGTGACTGTTCCCTTGTACCTTTCGAGGTAGGAACCTCACCCGTGAACGCTTAACTGAAAGCTTGCTTTGCCGTTCAGGACTTAACTAAATCCCCAAGCTTCAAATCCTACTAAGTTAACTTAAGAAGTGTTATTCCAACAATAGAAAGAAGCTCCTCGAAATAAATTTAAACAAGCAAATTCGTTGAATTGATATCCCCCGCCTGATTGGGTTAAGTCTAGGAATGGAAATCAATTGTTGTTGAAATATATATGTATATATATGAGTTTGAGTATGACTGCAACTGTTTGAAATAAAAACAAAATTGTATTATAATGTAGCATTTATAATCGATCAAGAAACTTAGTTAATGACTCCATGTTACCCAGTTCCAAACTAATCTAAGATTTTATCAAGGCAAACATTCTGATCAAGTTTCATGTAGATTGGCCAGATATACTGCAAAAGGTATAGCATCTAGAGAGTTCACAAGGTTTTTTTTTTAAGATTTGAACCAGTGACTTCATTTTTGACCCCACATGACCTACTAGTTTCAAACTCTTTCAAGATTTCATCGAGGCAAACATTCTGATTAAGTTTCATGGAAATTAGAGCAGATGTATTGCCTCTAGAGTGTTCCCAAGACTTCTGTAAGATATGACCTAGTTTTTGACCCCATGTAACCAGTTTTAAAACTCTTGTAAGATTTCATAAAGGCAAACATTCTGACCAAATTTGAACATGACAGACTATTCAATACCAACGTTTGATTCGGGACCTGGTTTCTGACCTCATGTGACCCAGTTATGAACTATTCAAAAACAATCAAGGAAAAAAGTATGATTCAGTTTCATGAATATTAGATTGCCTCTAGTGTGTTCCCAATATTTGTTCTAAGACTTCACTTATTGACCTTGTTTTTGACCCATGTGACCCACTTTTTAAAAAACAGTCGAAATTTAACTTAAAAGCAACATTCTGACCATGTTTGAACATAATCCGACCAATCACCACCGTACAATAGTTTTGGACAACAAATTTGAAAGAACAGTGACATTTTTTTTCACATGTGACCCATTTTAAAACATGTCCAAGAGTTCATCAAGAAAATCATTCTGATCAAGTTTCATGAATAATAGACCATACATAATGTTTCTTATGTGTTTCAAATATTTTTCTAAGATTTGACCTAGTGACCTACCTTTTGACCCCATGTGCACTACGTTTACAAGCGGTCCATATTTCATCAAGGGGTACAATCATGACCAAGTTTGAACATAATCCGACCAATCGTTTCCTTTCCGGACAATTTTTTTCTAAGATTTGACCTAGTGACGAATGTTCGATCATTTGTGACCCAGTTTTAAATAAGTCCAAGATTTTATAAAGGAAAACATTCTGATTAAGTTTTATGAATATTAGACCATGTATAATGTCTCTAGTATGTTCCAATTTTTTTCTAAGATTTGACCTAATTTGAATATTTTCTGATCAATGCCTACTAAGGTATGGCATTGGACGGACGGACGGAATGACGGCAGGACGGACAACGCCAAAACAATATCCCACTCCCGAAACCTTCGATTCGACGTGGGATAATGACTTAGGAAAAGAAATGGATGTAAGCCCCTTAACCGTCCTTTATATATGAAGCCCTCATACTAAAACAGACCCTCGGATTTTCACCATTGAAATTTATAAGCTGTTACCCTGAATACCAGATAGTGAGAATGCTTAAATATCTCAATTTTGGAGGAAAAGCAGGGGTGGAGGCAGACTGTGACGTTTGCAGGGGGGGGGGGGGTAACTTAGAGGCGCAACTTTTTTATTTGTTGTGCCCCTCCCTCCTAACCGAAATGGTTTGGTTTAAAGTGCTGGAACGAGGATTTGTGGGTAGTCCTCCAAGAATTGTCTACAATTCATTGTCCAAAAATGTGCATATCGGGCTTATTCTATTAAATTTTATCTCCTTTATTAAAAAAAAAAGTTAACTTGGAAAGTGTTGTTGTTTTGTTGTTTTTTTGTTTGTTTGTTTTTTTTTTTTGGGGGGGGGGGTGCGCCGGATGCATTCCCCCCTCCCTCTCCTCCCCCTTGGATCCACTATTGGATATACAACCTATTTTTTCAAACATTTCTGTATGTATATAGCTAATTGAGTTGCTTAATGCATATGTTTTTGTCTCGACTACAATCAAATAACATTTTGCCTTTTATAGTTTTCAACTTTCAAAGATATGGTTTTACTATATTTAACTTTAACTATCGTATCATTTCAATAAATTATACATAAATGATTAAAAGATGCTGATTTTCTTACCAATAGCTATTATTAACGCGATTCCTATTTTAATAATTAAATAATCCACCATCTTGTTAAAACCATTACCAAACGCATGTATTTTATATATGTAAATACTTCCTGAATACCACATGACTGAAGTAATTTTAAATATAACTTTAACTTAAACATGATTTAAGTATCTTATTTCATTTTTCCAAATTTCTTACTTAAATAAGATTGCAATGAAATAGTGTATTATGAACCCGAACATCTTACCAAAAGGAACTATAAACGCCACTATCAAAACTATCGAAAATGTCCGCCATCTTGTTAACCGAAAATTTAGTTTGTATGAACATACGGGTACAAGTATTCTAATTTTCTTAAAAAATCTGTATAAGTTTCCCGAATCTGAATGGGCCGAATATTTCGTATCCTATCTGAATGTAATATAAGGCAGAACGTGTAAACAAATTATTTAAGGACAAGAGATGCGAGTTTTTAATCGAGGAGTGGGTAAAGCCTTAACAGCAAGGGTATCTTCTTACGGATTGCTAGATCTCACGTATATAGCAATTTCGGTTATTTAAGATTTACAATATCATTCACTTACTCTTTTTACAATTCTTAAAGCTTGAGATTGCAAATCATGACTTTCAGTAGTGCACATCTTACTCAAAATATAGTAAAAGATGGTATGTTTGTTGCATGTTAAGTGTTTCACTATTAATCTATCATTGTGATAGGAAAAAATGGTTATTTAAAGTGTTGTTCCAGAACGTTCTAGAATTGTATTTATACATAAAAATGGTTGTTAAACGAATATAATTAAGTTTTTGTTTTGACTCTAGCGTAAACAATCGATGGAGCTTTAATTTCTGTCAATGGAAGATTCAACCAAACTGTTATAGTTTGGATAAGCAGAATATATGCACTTCAGTTGACGTTTATTTGAACTCTTCATATATAGTGCATGCTATTTATTTCCTGGTACCCATATGTTATTGGGTTTCCTGATTTCGGTATTGAATTTGAGTACCGATTATGCAGGCCTTTTGAGGAGCGGGGATGACAGCTTCTGTCAATAAACATTCAATAAAAAAGCCGCTGTTTTAATACTTATGGTACGATGGTCAATGAAAAAATGCATTGTCAATAGAATATCTTGTCTTAAAGTGAAAAATATGCTCACCTATATTTGATTTGCCTGATGAATTTTTAAAACCGCGAGATAAAGCACGACGAGGCATCCCGTTGTTCTCATAAGTGAAAACATGACTTCATAACATGAGATCAAATAATACAGTTGTTGTCATTATTTATATTATTATAAAACTAAAATTTAATGAATGACTCGTGTGCAGGGCCTTTCAATTTTGGTGACCTGTGCCGAAACTTATTATGTGGTAAATTGCCTGGGTTCGAAACTGTTACGTCGCAGAGGTTCATTCCGTGAAAACAAATGATTGAGGACCTAGACGTAGATGAGCCTACACTACCCAGACGAAGGAAAATGCCACGGAGATTCGAACAAGAAACTGCCCCGGCAGAGTTTACAGCAACCGAAACGGACCTCTACCGCCAGATCAACAACGAGGCACTCGATCTTGCCATGACAACCATCAAGAACCGCTTAGTGCTACAAGGCTACAATACATACAGACACATATAAGACATGCTGCTGAGGAGTGTGAGAGGGGATGCATCGTTCCGTGACGACATGGAATACAATGTAAATTTCTATGGTTGCGATCTTAACAGAATGAGACTCCTCACGCAGCTTGAAACGTTGTCACATTGTTAGTGAATTAAAGAACATATCCTTTGAATCTCGTGAACTGTTCAGTGAAGGTGTGATTGTAGTAAAACTTATCATGGCTATGCCTGCAACAAACGCAACAAATGAGCGGCCATTCTCTCTGTTACGCAGAGAAAAAACATACCTCAGTTTGTGTCTGAAAGGAAGACCCGTATGTCTACCTTTGGAAAGTTTTGACAGTCGAAATATTAATATCCTTGATATGTATGTTTGTCATGATTTCAACATTTATTCAAGTGGTGATGTCAACATAGTTTTATGTATTTACGTAATAAACGGTAATATTATACGACTATGTTTTTTTAATGTAGTTTAAAGTTTAATTATCAAGAAGTTGAAATAAATGGTATAACCTGCAGTTTTCGTTATTTAAAGCTGTTTCAAATGTGAGTCTTAAAAATGCGCTAAAATGCGTTTTAAGCAATGTGATTAAAACAAAACCCGCGCAACTGGAAAAGAGTCATCCCCTCCCGGACACACCCCGCCTCCCCAATACAAAATACCTTCCGGTGCCTCTTATTTAATATTTTTCGACAGATTTTGGAAGGGGGTGTGGCCATAGAGTGGTTGATGTCAACGCAACTGCTGCCTGTAGAACATTTAGTTTGTTTAACTTCAATATCTCGCTATATCAAAAAAGTATAGACAGTCTGAAATTTTATTTTTTAATCAACAAGCCTGATGATTTCCTTGCCAGTCGGGCTATCTTAAGCGAATTTTCATAGCCTTGGTCATTATCTAACCATTTATGGTCACCGTTTATGTAGCACACTGCAATCTCAACACTTTTCATAACACCCCGTTTTTTCACAAAATCGTTTAGACGTTAAGGGATTGGCAGATGATCCGCGGGTCCAGAATTTGACATATGAGGGGGCATATCTTAGGAATTAAGCTTTTCACTTGCTTCCCTCAGAACCAAAATTTATTTGGTTTAAAGTGTTGCAATGGGGGTAACACTTTCTAGTCCGAAATATTGACTGTATATTATTACTTCTTCTATAATATTGAAATATAAACTCAAGTCGTACGATTTTTGGGGGGCACACGAAGTGACCGGGTGACATCCCCCTCACCCAAGAGCCGCTAGTGGGGATTAGAAAAATACCGTTTTGATCATAAATTACTAACGAGTTGTCCTATTTCATAACTGTCCATATTCAACAAGCCAGTCAAAAATGTAAATTAAATGGATAAAATATATGACTTACCCATGGATGCTTGAGACATTCACTTTGGAACATTTATTGTTATTCATCGTTCTACAAAGCTCGGTGATTTTGTTTATCTTCGACGAAAAACAAAATAATTCGTCTGACACATTTGAAATTTTCCAGCAGAAAGTATTGATTACTGTATGATTGTGTTAAAACGGTTTAAATTCACATTCAAGTAGTAATAATTCAACAAATTTACACCCTATTAACATGTTCATATTACAGCTCATTATTCATAATTTTCTTTAAAGCTTTTTTTTTCAAGTCGGTTAGAAAGAGGAAGAAATATTATTAAATACACAAAGGTTACATTACACTATTTCATAACTATTTTTGCTTTTTTTTCTCCCGTAAAAGACACTATATTTCTGGTAAACCAAGTGTGTTTTTTCTGCAAATATCCACTGGGTTCCGAAATGTCGTGTCAATATGCAAAACTTCGAAAATCATTTCACAAACAAAAAACACCAAAATCTTACCTTACTGAAGCCTTCTAACTAAATTTTAAGCCAGTATTCTATTGCATCGTTATAGAAGGGCCCTTGAGGGTCGTCTGGTGTGCCTTTCCAGAACACGTTTAACTACATGTTTATATAAATCCGCCTTCTTGGACGGAGTAGAAAACAAGTCGCTCATCGAGCGTGCTCCGGCGTAACATTATTGATCCGGCGGCTCCGGCGTAGCGCTTTCGGATCAAACCGGTCAGAGGCGGTCAGCCGAGCAGACGACTTTAAACCGTCAGTCTATAGGTGTATGCTTTACATAACCCGCATTGTTTAACCGAGATTATCTGTTTAATTCATTTTCACAAATCCGACATAGCAAATAATGTTTTAGCTCAATATCGGCTTATATATGAAACATTATTACCATCATATCCTAAATGCCACACAATCATCGATAACTCGATTATCAATATTCTTAGATTCTATAGCTTTTGATGATAACCCTCTATCTTAAATCATGTAACATGTGGATTAAACCGGGTGTGACGAGACATTTTACATCTAAAAAAGCTACCTCATAATATTAACAGACGCTACAACGTTTAAGTATTAAAAAAACTGGATGTTAATAATATATGAATTAGAAATAAGCAGTTTATAAATATTTAAATGTGACAGAACATGTTTTATAAGTTTAACTATGATGAAATCAGTAGACAGGTATACCCAAAAGTTTTAACTATTAAACATATTTAACAGTGTATCGGTTACGGTTCAGAGCGTTTATCATATATAAACTAAAACAAATCATTCAACATATATACTGTGTCTGTGGTGTTAAGGTTACTTCACTCGCTAACCATGCCAGAGGTCCTGGGTTCGAATATTGGAGCGGATCGGGGTTAAAAACTAAAAGTAACAAAATGTGTTCACTCTTCAATGTTATAATCTAAGTACGAGTATCTTATCTAACAAATATGCAGAATCAATGAAACGTATCTTTTTCCTATGCGCTCCCTGCGGCACTCTCGGCGCTTTTAGCGGTGCTCTCGACGCTCTCTGTGGCGGCGGCAGTGCTCTTGGCGCTCACGGTGCTCTGTGAGAATAAGGAAGAGGAGGAAGAGGAGGAGAAGGATGATGATGAAGAGACGGCGCTCCATGTGTTCAACGAGGAGAAGGAGGAGGAGGAGCTCCATTGATTCAGCGTATAAACAGTTTAAACGATGTGAAGCATAAACATATGGGCTCCGGCGGTTTAAGGTCGTTCGTCTTTTTTATGGTGATTTTAGACCTTATGTTGTATTTCTCGAAAAGATGACAGGAAAACCTTGCCAGATTAGCACGAACTGGCTTGACTGTGGCCACAGATGAGGTTGATATGAAAGACTTCCAGAGCACGAGGGATTTCCAGACAACAACACAAACGTCAATAGGCCAATCAAAAGTAATTTGATGGCCAGTTGTATGGAAGCATAAGGCCTATCAATATTACGGAGTTGGCAAATCTATGTAAAGTATATCATAAGGAAACAAGCTATCATTAGAAAATAATTAGTTGCCAAGGGAAATATCGTCCCATTAGAGCAAAAAGGTACCAAGTGACATTTTGCAAGTTTTGAGAAAAACGGCTTTAAAGGTTTGAACCTGCATATAAAATCAGCTTTTGATGATCAAATTATCACACATACTTTGTTAAACTTGTTGTATACCCAATTAGATTTTAAGAAAAAATGAAGTCAAAATGTCCAATAGTTATTGATATTTTATTGATTTTGTTCATGGTCCCTTTTTGCACGATAGCTTTTTTAGAATTTTAAAATGCAAAAAGGTACCATTTGATCACTTGGTACCTTTTTGCACGACTTAATAAATGAAATATCTATCATAAACAAAGTAAAAAGGTACCATTTGTAATACCGTTAAAAAGAAAATTAATAAACTATGCATAATAATAAGCAAATATCAAACATTCCTGTTGCTTAAATGTAAACTATAAGCATCTTTTCTCATTTTGAGTTCATTCGACTACTGTTACAGAGTTTAAGAATTAATCCGTGTCCTCCTCCTCGGAATCCAATGGTACATAGTCCTTCTGTTTTCTGTCAGTTGGCAGGGAACTGAAATAACTGTGAAATTCTTCCGGGATAATGTCTTTCTTACACAAGTTCACCAAATCATTCTTTTTTAGAATTGATATTGGAAGCTTTTCACTGTAGCAGAAGTTCAAGTCTTTTTCATTTTCTGGCCATTTTGAGTCTCTGCCTTTCACCCTCGTTGCTTTCTGAACTTGAATCTCCAAAAATGCACTTGTGTCAAACGAATAGTTCACAAAGACGGATTTGGGGCTTTCTCTTCTCACTTGTATCCATTTCACCTGCAGCCAATTGACTTTTTGACCATCAGTGGTTGTTTTGAGATTTTTACAATGTTTGGAAACAAAGTCCTTGAAATCAACTACATGGTTATATTTCAAAGGCACTGTGATATAAGGTTGTGTTTTTCTAGCCATTGAAATAAGTGTACACCACTGAGACGGTACGTACACTGGTGTTATCTTCTTTGCTCCTTCAATGGTAGAATGGACACTGTCACACTCCATCTGTGAATGTCCAGACACAAGGAATTTGTGGCTTATTCTTTCCAGTTGCGGCGCTTGTGACAAAGTGTACAACAGTGACGCTGTAACATACTGATTCCTGTTTTGCCCGCCACAAGAGTCCGAAAAGTACACAATTTCTTTTACAGTGCTTGTTTTACAAACCGACAGTGTGTTCTTCATTAAACAAGTAGCAATTTCACATGAACCTCTTTTAGCCTGACTTTCATCCCACACATGACAAACTACGTTCTTGTCGCCGAGTGAGTAGATTGTTAGGTTGTAACAGCACAACTTCCTTGAATAGTATAGCTCACTTACTAAAGTACAGGGAGTTGACAGAACGGCCTGTAAATCAAATGTAGCTACATATACACTTTTGTCAGTTTTTGACCTTAGTTTGTCGCTTTCCTTTTCCTTCCTTGCTTGTTCTTTCTTGATCTGATGCTCGTCATATTGTTTCTGTAGTGTTTCATCCAGTGATCCTGCTTCTCGTTTTCGCATGTACAGTGTGCATAAAGAACATTGGTCTTTCTTGGGCTTGTAGAAGGAAAGGTTATAACATTCACAAAATATTGTGCGGTACATTGATAGCGTAACATATGGAATGTCTTTCTTCTCACATTCTGTTTTGTAAAGCTGCCACATTTTCTTTATATTTAACTCGAGGGAAAGATATTCCTTTGTAGATTGTTTCCTTGCGTAATGCGACTCCATTTTGGGAAATGATTCTATGTGTCGCTTCACAGAATCAACAAGGCTTTGGTCTAATTTGTTTGCAGAAGAGCTTGTCCCTCGCATATCTTTTCTACCGTAAGTTCCATGTGTTTTTCTTTGTAAAGAGTAATCCACAGTCTTTCTCCCTATGTCCAGTGTTTTCAAAAAGAAATCTCTGCACACACGCACTTTCTTTTCTTCATTCACCAGGTGGAACTTTTGGGATACTTTTTTCTTGCATTTGCCTTTTCTGGATGGCTCTTTTCTCTCCACCATTTCACAAATGAACTGCCTCTGGCGCTCATAATTCCCCAAACCATAATAACACGTAAATATACTCTGCCTCTGCTCTTCTGTAAAGTTTTGTCCACACTTGAATTTACATTTTGAACAAGTATGAGGTTGAACTTGTTTTGCATCAACAGTTCGACCTGTTGCAGACGTATACGCCTTGCCACTACTTCGTTTTGCCTTTCTGATATTTTTTTTCCAAGACCCTGGATCACGTTTCCTTTTTCGGCTGGAGTGTTTCTTTTGAGGGCTTTGGTACGATGCCCTCTTATGTGGCGTTGTTTGGACGGGGTCCTGATTTGACTCTTTACTTTTGTCAAAAGATGCTTGTTCTTGCAGTTCATCTTGTCTTTCATTCCTTGATAAATCAATGACTTCGTCGTCGTCAGTCCCAATATTAACAATGGCGTCATAGTGTTCATGTCCTTGAACAGAAAGGTATGCTAAGTTCACAAGGTTTTCTGCTGGTTGGTCGGGTTTTATATCAATAACTGGAGCAGATATTGAACTTGAGTATATCCGAATGTTGCATGTAAACTTATTTGATAGAGCCATCGGTATCACGTCTGCTATGTCCATATTCCATGTTCCACTTGACTTGAGCACCTCTATTTTATCCAGAAATGGTTGAACATTGGCTGGATTGTCACTTCTACAGAAAGGAGCATATTTTTCTACCTGTTCTGTCATAAGGTCACACACCGCTGTCCGTATGTTGTCAATGCTGTCATTGATTTGTCCACTTTTCTTCATTGCCGCAAAAATACAATTGCCGTCACCATATACACCGACTCTTTTTAGTTCATTGCTGGCTAACATTGCATCCAACCTTGCAAGATGTGACCGCCGTACAAAATCTCTAACAGACTGCATTCTCTTGCTTTTCTCTTTGGCCCTTTCTAAGTCACTTCCACAGTGTCGTTTCCTTCGTTGTCTTAAAAGCTTAAGTGTTTCACTTAGTCTTTTTGCAACCTCTGATTTACCCCTTTCTTTTAATTTAGGCACTTTTCTAGTTTTTATCCGGGTTGGCTTCTTTTTCCAACCTTTCATTCTTTGTCCTTTCACTTTAGCAGAGCGTCTTTTACCTAACTCAGGAATCACATCTTGTTCTGAATCACTTGAGTTTATATCTGCTTTTGATGGATTGTATGTTTCGTCATCAAAGCTGTCATCCTTCTCCGACTCACTGTCACTTGAATGTATCAACTTTCTCTTCACTGGTCTCCTTTGTCTTGCAAGCTTTGACAATGGAACATTTTCAGAATCTGTACTGGTGTTTCCGTCGCCTTTTGTGTCTATATCAATGGAATGGTAGAACTCTTCATCTGACCACACCGTGGCCTCGTCCTGAAATGTAGATGAATAATATTATAATAAATTTAAAGCAGTTGGCATACTATTTTGCCAGACATCGTTTTTCGCCTAAGTATTTATATACCTACGAGTACATGTATATACATACAAAAGTTGATACCATTCAATATTATTTATCATGTATTTCATAAAAAGCTAGTATTAGCAATATTATTACTCATTACTGATATTATTTGAATTTTAATAGTCTTATGTGTATGAAATATTATAAATATGTACTCACATTTTCCATATTTTCCATGATTGTATTCTCAGTCTATTTCCATCTTACTTTCGAGGAAGGCTCTCATAAAATGCAAGGTTTTAAGCTTGATTATCACAATTTCATTGTATACACACCCTCTTATCTGCAATACAATGGACATTGTCCGACACCTTATCAGTAAACCAGCATCTGGTTTGTGTATTCAACTCTGTGCCTAAAGGTACCATATGAACTGTTTTGTATGTATAAATGCCACTCAAGTTTACAAAATAGTAAGTGCAAAAAGGAGCCATGTGTCACTTGGTTCCTTTTTGCATACAACTATAGCAAAGTTACAAAAAGCGTTGGAACAAAAAGGTACCATTTGACATATGGTACCTTTTTGCCTGAAACACTGTGCACATGGTACCTTTTTGCAGAAACTTAAAGCTTGATTTTCACTTGGTACCTTTGTACCCGATGCAATATCGTTTTTAATCATCTAGGTACAAACTAGATTTTTATATATATTAAAGATTGATTAAAAACGGTTCAGAAAATGCCAAAAAGTCAATTTTGACCAAAATGTTAGTTGGTACCTTTTTGCTCTAATGGGACGATATATCAACTTGAGACGGTTGCTTCTTGTTTCACTTCATGTTGGCTTCCCATTATTTGTGAATAAAGATATGTCAAAGCGTGGTTAGACTATTTGATTTGTGACTTTGTTTGTCTCTCGATTAGTTTTTAGGCTTAAATCAGTGTGCCTAAAAATCACAAAAGTTTGATGAAGATGAGCTCCTGCTTTGGTGAAATATGATTTGTCAAATACATTAACTAGTAGAGGCAACGTAGCTTTTTATACTTACTTAGGTTTGCGCACATATCGCACTTCTTGATCACGTAACAGGAGCTGGCACGTCTTAAAAGGACGTCTGCATTGCTCTCTAAACTCAAAGACGAGGATTATCGGTGATTAAGGGATATGGTCGCAGGTGATGACTCATGGGTCTACTTTTAAACCCGCCAGTAAAAAACAAAAAACATAAACAAATTGTTGGAGTATAAATATAATGAGCGTTGGCCTAGAAGCAGGCGTGTCAGGCGGGCAATGCATGCCCTATTTTTGGCCACAAACACCGTTATTTTCAAATTAGGCCTTACTCAAAACAGAAGGGCCGCTAGCTGCTGAAATGACCTTTTGACCTTGCGCCCTACTTGAGTTCTGCATACAGCAAACTAAGTTGAGGATGACACTTACAACAATGACCACCAGTATCACACAGCCAACCACAATGTCGACGATGACTCCAACAGCAAGGTCATCACTGGCCGTCCAGGTAACGGGATGCGCGGAGACAATCGATAATGCACCGGCGCATTGGTTTGCACAGGTTACAGAATATTTGCAACAACAAACTCTCTAAATCATTCAATAAAATCAAAAGCGCCAGGCGACATATAACGATAAAGGCGATCGCTTGTTATGCGTGTTCTGATTGGCTGTGGAAATACATCAGTTCGCACGAAATCACGCCCTTAGCATTTTAACACGTGATATAAACATGGAGAGTTACAGCAGTCGTTGTCAATGCACAGTACCGTTTTAATGCATATTCATTATGATCGCTTCGTTTCGTATTTAAAGATGCACTCTGACTAAAAAATAAGATTTATTACAATTTATACAATTTTTCTATTTTACCAAAAAGGATGAATAAATGACGAAACATTGGTTCTTATGAAAGACATCGAATTTAATTTAAAAGAAAGGTACATAAAATACGGTCTTGCTACATTATAAGACGATTGTAGATCACAATTAATCTTTCATCACACACCAATCATTAATATTTTGACGTTTTCGGCTATTACATACAAGGTTACAATGTTTTTATCAGTAATTAGTATTTTCAATATATGCATTATTTAGTTAGTAGGTAAAGTCTTATTACTCAAAATTAATGTGTGTTAACCATGTGTA
This sequence comes from Mya arenaria, assembly GCF_026914265.1. Lineage (NCBI taxonomy): Eukaryota > Metazoa > Mollusca > Bivalvia > Myida > Myidae > Mya > Mya arenaria. The sequence goes on from NC_069132.1 coordinate 37,887,632, forward strand.
TGTATTGAATTTGGATAAGAGTGTCACTTTGAAGAACAAGTCGCATAACCATGTAAGTGGAGGATTAATTTTATATATTTCAAATGTCATAGGTGTTCATCAGAGTCAAACGGATCATTGGAATGTAACTTGCCTAGTTTGACTCTATTTGGGCTGTATAGGACCACTCACATTTTGGATTCACAATTTATGAAGACATTAAGGTATTCAATGTTCATGATCATTCTGTGGGTTTTACTTTAAATTTTTCTTAGAATGAAAATGAGAAGATGAACTTTATAAAGGACTTACCATTGTATTTGTATAAACCTTTAGAAACTTAATGAGTATAGCAAGTACATACATCTTGTGATGACATACTATCCTCATAAGAACAATGGGCTACTAGCCCAAACATTATTTGGTAGCATTGGAGGATACCAGGATTAAAAGGATGTGACCACGCTAATGATTTGCGAGGTTTCGAAATCTTGAAACTACTGTGTCATTATGAAATGAAAGAATTTTAAAGTATGAAATAAAAACCCCATTGAAAGCTAGAACTTGATATTCTACAATAAATCCCTTTACTGCAATCAATACCTGACAGAAAAGACAGCAATATATTTAAGTGTTATCATTTAGAAATAATGAATATGACATTAAGTATATTATTTCAAAAAGAAATTAGCATCTTTCAAAATATCTCTTCCTACTTTTGATAGGACTAACCTTAACTTCCTGAATGATTGAGAACACAATATACCATTATTAAAACTTTGTACACGGGAATGTTGCAACTTCACGTAAACAGTAAATATAAACATACAACGCCCCTATGATTTACAATAAACATCATTTATTCGCATATAGATAAAGCCTCTGTAACCGAGCGGTTCAAGTACTTGTTTGTATTATAATGACAAGCGGACCGGGGGGGTGCCAGCCCCCCCCCCTCTTAAATTGTCCATGTTAATTTTTAATTTCAATTAAGGAGAAAACCTTTCAAGGGGGAGTACCCCAAAACCCCCTATTAACACATTAACAATATACATTTCCGTTCTGAGAAAGGGGATCAATTCAAAAGGTTACACCCTAAGTAACGCCCCTCTTACGTGGAATCCTGGACCGCCACTGATAGTATTAACATGCAGTTCGAACAACTTTAAATTAACTTTTTGATTTCCTGCATCTCCCTATATATCTAGTGTTCCGATCGAATTGCGCGCAAAGTTCATAGCTAAAAAGCCTTAAATTGATTGTCTCTCGGTAAACGTTAGCAAGTTTTGGTATGGAATAGCATCGACAAGACATTATGATTAAACGAAGCAGAACGTTGATTTATTGACAAGAGTATGGGATGATATTGTAAAACTTAACACTTAAGAAGCTCAGAGTACTCATCCGATCATGCTTAGTAGTAAAACATCGCAAAATTTAGAGGACTGTATATAATTGGAACATAAATATTGTATAGTTTGAATAAAAACGCGTCTTTTTGCCATGATAAATTACTGCTTTCTATATATTTTATACAATATGCTGTGGTCTAAAGAGACGTGAAAACATATGCGGGTGATAACTATCAAAGATAAGCGAGGCGCGCAATATCATACATGGTAACTAAGGTCGACAAATCAGTTTTATTGGTCATAATTACCATCACGACCCCTACTTATATTTTTGTATAAAAGCACACTAACGTTTATTTAATAGTTAATATTTGAAAGACTGATTTTAAGTAAATGCAGTTGAACATGGTCTTAAAAACCGATCGACGTACGTAAATTCATTGTTGCCTGTTGAGTTTTTGTCACACGGAGTAACGTACTGACTTCTGTTTAAACTACAATAATAAAACAGTAAGCGATTTGGAATGCTTTAAGAGTACTCAAAGTTTGTTTTCTAATAGGCTATGCCCTTTTCATAAGGCGGTGAGTCCTGCGTTCCATGGTTGTTGACAGCGGTAGTTCCAGGGGCCATATTATCGGTTTGAAGGGGCGGCTGAGCTGGGTTTGGCTGCTGACCGTATGGTGCCTGTCCCGTATGTACCCCTTGTGTCATCTGGTGTGAAAAACATAACTTTATTATGTCTTCGCCAATACAAACTTCCTTTAAAAATACCTTACTAAGGTGAAGAGATCATTGGTCGATAAACTGAACAATTATTCTTCATCCGGCATCTATGAAAATACGTATATTGACAAACACTGTTATTTTCAAATTAGGCCATACTCATGACATAAGGGCCGCTAGCTGCCGAAGTGACGATTTGTCCTTGCGTCCTACGTGAGTTCCGCATGCAGCAGACACAGCAGAGGATGACACTGACAACAATGACCACCAGAACCACACAGCCAACCACAATGGCGACGATAGCTCCAACAGCAAGAACACGAGTGACGGCCTCGGAACTACTGTAAATCGACACAATCAAAATTAAATATATACCATGATTATGTTTATTGAAAAGGTTCATGCACAATTCAACCTATTTTTTGGTTTATTTGCAGAACGGATTGTTTTATGAACGGAGGCAATACAGTGCTTTCATTTGCATAATTCTAAAGATTGTAACATTTAACTATAGACCTGTAGAAATCCGTTTCAAGAAATAATGTTTTTCGTTTCACACATGTGATAACGTGATACCGATAATGGATTATCGCAAAGCTGCTTAACGAATACGAACATCAGCACAATCCAAATGAATGGCCGTCTTAATGGCAACATTGACGCAAGCCAAATTTTAAATTGATATATGCAAGATCATCAATAAATGAAACGTATTATTAGTTTTACTCTAAATGACACACTCCTTGTTGCAGTAATGAGTGATACCGGTAGCCGATTTTTACACGTGTATCGAAAGCTAACATCGGTGAATCACTCAAGGATGTCAAGTTTTGTTAAAAAATATTTTTTCCCACTGTTGTTTAAAGATTAAAAAAGTTTCAGGTTATTGGCTATCGTCATTCAAGGAACGATTCTGAAGGAACTTTTTCTGCGCTTGATCGACCCTAGCTCGAAATGAATGTGAAAAAACATTCAATATTAATAAAAACTATTTTAATTGTGTGCATGTAAATGCAAACATCGCAAAAGGGTTTTTAATTTTCGTTTTTCTAGTATTTTTTTTTATTTTAAAGGAGATGTAGCAAATGCCATTTGCAGCTGATTTGATATTTCACAACTATAACATTTTCAGACATGTTTTGAGCAAATTTAGTCCTGTGCTGTTCCAAATTTTATCAGTATGCATTTATTTTTTTCAAGTCGGGTCAAAAATGACAAAACATATTAAGCCTGATTAGAGGATTTTGACCATGCTTTTTGGTTGATAATTGCCCCAGTGAAAACAAGTTACTCTCAGGCTGAAGCATTCGAGCAGTTGGTTTTCTTACTGTGGAAATAATCAACCAAAAGCCATGGTTAACATTGCATTATTTTATGTATGCATTTGTTTTAAGTACCAGTAGACACCAAACGTATGACATGTCCGTGACAGGGTGTCTTATATTCACAGATTGAATTCTTACGACTGTTTGACAACCTTTTAGTCAATGGTAGTCTCATTTGATCCATAGTCAAGACTATCAACGACAAATAAAAAGGACTGAACACTCTTCACGATTGAGTAAGATTGTCGTGCGACATAAAAAATAAACTGAACTTTCAAATTTGCAGAGGTAAGAGACATTATAGCTTAGTTTGACTGAAGCCATTGTCGTTATATACAACCTACGTTTTGTCGTACTAATTTAGCAAGACTACGACAGCAGGAACAGAGGTAGATCTAGGAGGTGTGGATTTGAAAGGTAGCGTCAAAATAAAAAAAGAAGATATGTATTGAATGACTGTTGTGGGAAAATAGGTCTAGGCTGTGAGACTGTGAGATTTACGGTCGCAGGATTAACACACGATAGTCGCAAATGGGACCTACAATGGTGGAACATGTCATATGACATTCGTAGGTCTAACGAAGGACCATTGTAGGAATTTCCTACGATTCTGTAGGCCTCAGATGTCCAAATATATTATAAAAATCGTAGGTCTATCAAAACGTCTTAGAACATGCAACAATAAACATACGAAATAAACCTGATGTCGAAAATCTATGAGGTGGCTGAATAGCGTTTGAACAACCGAGTCCTTGACACACTCACGACTGTCCAACGAATCTTCCCAGTGTTCTATCTAAGACATGTTGCATTCTTGTTGTACGATGCATCAGGGGTCTTAATGATTTTTTTCATATGTTTCGCTGTTTAACTACATATTGGACTCAGTGATTTCATAGTCAAAACAACCCTTTTGACGTTTTAATAATACGAAAAGAGCCAAAGTTGGTAAATTCGTAGAAAAATGTCCTACGATCACAAACGCGTTCACACCGATAAATTCACATACAGTTGAACACAGTTTTCAGGAAGGTGTAAACAATCATTTTTACCTTTAAACTGCTGAGCTACACATAAGACTGCTGAGGTAACCTTGACCTTTGATCAACTGACCCCCCCCCCCCCAAAAAAAAAAAAAAAAAAAAAAAAAAACGTTTTATAGGAATAGGTTAAACTATGCTAAAGTAATGTGTTTTTGCTTTGGAAAAGATGATGAAACTCATTTTATCATAATTGTGATAACAGGACCAAAATAAGTTAGTTTTCAGAATGTTCGTGTTCTTAAATGTTAAAACAAAAATTATCTGAAATTTTCCTTTCACTTTCAGAATATATACTGTGATGCATTATAGCTGTATGTTATCCTCTTTGATATATGATTTTGGAAAATATTATTTCAAATCCACTTCAACATAATTTTAAAACGTTTATAATATGTACATAAAATCGATATTAGTCATAGAGAAAATAAAACCCGATTTTTTTTTGCTTTTAAACGAATATTTTCACACAAGTAGAACCTTTGAAATACAATTTAGGCTTTATATTGTAACAGTTATTGTGTAAGAACAAAAGGCTGATTTTGGATTGAACCTACGATCGTCAATTTACTAGCGGAGTGCCAAACCAACTAAGTTTACTTGTCAACTTCTTAGTCTAAATGCAAACTACAATGCAACTTCTTAATCTAAATGCAAACTACAATGGTTCAATCACACCGTGTCGTTCAAATCATCAAATTATTCATTGTGGTAAACGCATGTAACTCGTGACGTCTTTTTTAATTTTATTCCAGCGAATATTTAATTGCTAAAGTACATAGTAACATTGTTAACCACACTGTTTTAGTCTTAGTGCAAACTGAAAAGTACATACATTTTACATTGTCGTTAAAATCATCGATTTCTACAACGACGTAAATTACTAGCTTTTGTGATTGGTACGTTACCTTAAGCCTTATTAACCTTAGTGATGATAGATAAAAGTAAATTGTTCAAACCTGTCACAACATTTGTCATAGCCTGGATTTCCGTAGTCAGTACAACAGCCATCAAAACAGTATTCCACCGAAGCGCCACGATATATGTACGTGCGACAATAAGCACTCGCGCTCACTACCAACAATCAGAATATGAAATGAGCTGGGATATAAATGGCAAAAACCTAAACAGCAAATTAAAGAAGATTGATCTATTACTTCTCTCGTTTTTTGTTAAATCCGGTTCGGACTAATATTTAGCTTACCATGTCTGCTTTCTTATACAAATATATTTGAAAGGATAATAAAGCTTTAATATCTAACAAGCAATAAACATATCATCGCAATAATCCAACTTTTACATGTTCAACAGAAATTTAAAATTTTAACTATGAGGTAACATTAAATTGCAAATTAGTCTACTAATGAACGGATATAAACTTAGTATTCACAGCAATTATTTGCATACAAATAAGCAATTGCTTACCAAAAGGAACTATAAACGCCAGCATCAAAATATTGAAAATGTCCGCCATCTTGTTTACCGACAATATAGTTTGCATTAACACACGGCTATACGGGTACAAGTAATCTAATTTTCATGTAGTGGCTGAGACAAGCGACCCACGATATTAATCTAGGAATGAGCAAAGTGTTTTCAGCAAGGGTATCTTCCATGGATGGCTAGCTTCACGTATACAGCAATTTCGGTCATAAAAAAATTACAATATAATACGTTTACTTTTTTGACGATCTTTGAAGCATGTGACTGCAAATCATGACATTCAATAGTGCACATCTCGCTCAAAATAAAGTATAAAATGGTCGGTTTGTTGCAAGTTACGGTTCTATTATCAATTTATTATTAAAAAAGGAAACATGATTACGGAGAGTGTTTTTCCAGAACGCTCTAGAATTATGTTTATATATTAAATTGGCTGTTTAACGAATACTTTTAAGTTTTTGTTTTTACTCGAGCGTAAACATCTTGACAGAGTTGCACTTTTAATTTCTGTCAATGGATGATTCAACAAAACTGTTGTAGTTTGGATCAAGCAGAATTTTTGTTTCACCTCAGTTGACTTTAACTTGAACTATTCATATACGTGCAGTACAGGGTTTAAAAGATGTAAAACATCTTTGTCCAAATTTACTGTTCTTTCCCCTACCGAATAACAATGGTATTAACACCAGGATCAGTTAATATCATTCAAATAATAATTTCACACAATTGTTTTTGACACTTTCTCGTGGTTGTTCTGGACATTACGTTGTATTTCGGTAAAAGATGACGGGAAAATGTTGCCACATTGGCAAGGACTGACTTTACTGTGACCTCAGATGAGGTCGGAACGAAAAACGTCCACAAAACGAGGGATTTCCAGACAAAAAAAAAGAACATCGTTAGGAAAATCAAAAGGCATCTGATGGCTGGATGTATGAACTTAAACGTTCGCTTTCAATTAAATATGGAAAATATGGAGGTTGTCCGGTTAGCGCAGTGGTTAGCGCACTCGCTTCTCACCAAGGCGACCCGGTCGGGTTCGATTCCCGGCCTGGGCGCATGTGAGTTTGGTTAGTGGTCACCAAGCCGGACAAGTGGGTTTTCTCCGGGGTCTCCGGTTTCCCCCACAACACAAGACCACACTCTCGCGCAACATCGTGCCAACGAGAGTGATTAATATAAGTTGTTATAGCTTGTTTCACAATCGTTGTAAAATTAAATAAAGTTTAAACTAATTAAATATGGAAAATTTATCTTTTATCATCGACATGTTTACATCTTTTTAGGCAGATATAAAGAGGAGTCTTGTTAATTTTCGGTTGAAATCTAATTTATTTCATCGATTGATCAAGGACAAGTGAATTACATTTTGATCTTACATTTCACTTTTTTTTTCTTATATAGTTGAATTCATTAAATTATCAAAAAGAACATTGTTTGCAACCCACATATTACTGGTACAAGTTCATGTATGAAAGGATCTTTGAATTACATTTAAGACACTGACAGGTGTCCAGTGAAGTCCTTCGTAAAATATTTAAGGCGGGTCAAAAATCATCCAGGTTCAAAGAGCCGATTGAGAAGTATTTCTATAATAATGCCAGACTAAGACACGACAGGTATGATTGTCATTATAAAATATGTGGATTTCTTACATTCCTGATACCAATTGATATGTCATAGCCCATGTGTTTCATCTGACTTGATTTTTGTGGTGTCATTTCATGTTTCTGGTTTGTGATTGTTTGTTTTTGTATTCTATGCCTTTGGCGTTCACCCTGTGTCATTAAATGCGGTTTATGTTTAAACTTCGACTACTGACCTATTTCTGTAGGTTTTCATATAACTATTGATATTTTTCTTCATTTTTATCTTCCTTCAAATATGTTGATTATAAATAAGATCATATATCTGATGGTGGCAATATCATTATGCGGGATATGAATTTCTTTTCATAACAAAGTATCAATTTCGCAAGTATTTTTAGCTATCTTTTCAGACTGGGAAACCTTAAGGCAACAATTAGTGAAAAGCGGGGAAGTCGCAGAAATATACAAATCACTGCTGTCGTGCTAAGAGTCAAGGGTAAGGCCCATATTCTGACAGGAAATATTATAAATGTCACCGGCCATACGAATGAAACATCCTTGAAAACAAACCGAGGAAAACAAACTAGAACTTCAACTATGAAACTTATGTCCGAAAAATTATAAAATAATATTCAAAAAAATATTTTCTTTGTGATGGTTGGATGTTGATTATTCGTCTCTGTTAGTTATATTTTTTATTTTTGCACTTTTTCTCTTTGCATTTTGAAGTTTTGTATTAAACTTGACCAATGTTCTTACTTGTTTTACTGAATTGTTGAAAAGTTCCATTCGGTCCTCTATCTACTAGACAATTATGCAATATAAAACTGTCTTTAAAACAATACAACCAGCTAAGATAGTTTTCATTTGAAATCTTATAAACTGTTTTCGCTATGATAGTTATTAGTGGGATGTATTATGGATACATTTTGCAACATTTTGCATTTTTTCTCTGATAAGGTGTTTTAAAGGGACTACACAACAAATGGTCCAAAAATCGACAAATACAGTATTTCCTCATATCAAGCGTATAATTATCAATACAAGCTATACTGAGGCCAATCATACAGGAATAAAAAAAAGTTTGTCGCTGTTTCAGCTTACACGTTTAAACATAGTTCATAGTTGTTTTCCAGCTTATAGTGTGTGTTTATTAAGTACAGATACATATACCGACCCTATTTTTTAATTTACTGGAATTTACGTGGTAGTCAAACCACAATAATTTGGAATTGGAAAATAATGCAAAAAATGAAAAATAGATGTGTCATAAGCGATGTCGTACATAAGTTAGTAAGATTTAATGAGTTGTACACAACGATATCAATTTTATGTAAGATTTTGATTTTATTTTCTTGCAATGGTATCATCTGGTGTCTAGTCTCCTTAATGTTTTCTATACGACTTTATATCATACAATGTTTAAAATGTACCATGTTATTTATTAACTGGACTTCCTTTTTAATAATAAACAGCTGTTGTAATTCAGTTTCGGTCGATAGTATAAGATACGGGGCTAGTAGGTGAACCGATATGGGATATACGGGACATAGGGTACCATATCGGCTAGGCCCTCGGTCGATATAGCTTCACTAGGTCGATAAATCACCATATGTACCGAAACTAAGTGCAATTATTATAAAGGATATGCAGTAACAAAACTGTGTTTCATCTTAAGCTTGCATAAATGACAAACCCCGTTTCGGCCTTAATTGTTAATTCTATCATCAAAATAACATAAATTCGATAACATTTGTACATGTATGATATTTAGTTCTGTTATTGTTTGTTTTTTAAATCCACAGATTATTTCTTGACCCTCGTATGTTATTTTAGATTGTGTTTCCAAAGGGCTATCCTTTCTATTATTATTTTTTGTAAGATTCAAGTAAGTCATAATAACATGATGTGTTTTCGTTACGAAAGTTATATTTTGTAATGAATATGTAATGTTTCGAAATGAATGAATGACTTTTGACGCAAACATTTGAGCAATCTAAGTTTAAGTTAGTTTTGCTCGTTTGTTCTACTACCACGTCACTCTAGAAAGTGTTTATTCGTTATAAGATTTAAACATAAGAGTCATTTGCGACCGTGAACAAGTTGTTAAGCATATTGTTTATTATAGAAAAACAATTATACAAAATTGTAGGTTATTACATATGTTTTTCAAGGTGTTGTTCAACGTATGTGCACACTTCAAATGTCAATATTTTCCAACTGGCGTGGTGTTGCTTGTAAACGTCATTTGAACCTGACCATCCGGGCCGTCGTAGACGTTCGTTACGTTAGGAACCCCATAGAGGGTCTGACCTGAAATAATAGATAAATTGGCATAATAAATATTCCTACGTGGACTCTTGATATGGAATTAGCATAATGATTTAGAAAGTTAAATTGCCCAATTTAACTCATTGATATGAAACTTATTCCGTATCTTAAGCCTTTCTGTTGGAAATGACTTTACCAGTAAATATAATTGGCATTAACAATTTTCAAATAATGGGCTAACATTACCTGTCACCACCGTTGCAGTATTTCCCTGGATCACATGACCGCTAACAATTGGTTGTTTTCTACAGCAGCAGCAAACGACAACGATAGTCACCACTATTCCAGTAACCAACGCAATTGACCCAATCACAGCACCAACAATGACCCCAATATTTCTATAAACAGAACATCAAGGGATTCGTGATAGACCCGAAATGCCGTAGACAAATGCAGTATATAAAACTTTTAACGTCCCATTGTTATGAAATTTATCATGGATACTCAATTATCATTTATACAAAAAGTGAACAGTACGTTGTTGTCAAATCAATATAGTATATTATAAATGAACAAGCTATTATAAGTACGTAACGAAGAAGAATTAATCATTTGCCAATGTAAATATATCAACATGAGATGGTTGTTTCTTTATTCTTTCCAAGGGGGTCTCCAATAATTTGGGAATAAAACTATGTCGAAGAGAAGAGTAGGCTGTGACGTTGTGTGTCTCTGGTATAGTTTTTTAAGCTGTAATCAGTGTGCCTCAAAACACAGTAGTTTGATGAGAATGAACTCCTGCTTTGGTGTCATATGATTTGGCAAAAAAGTGATATATAACCTTAACACATTATTGTTTTCTGCAGATTTATTAAAGGTGTCACTCCTACCGACGATCCAGCATAAAATAGTTATGAAATACTGCAATTTAAAAGTGACAGAACGTATAGAAATGCAAAAATATCTTAAAGTAAAACAACTTAAATCGATACTTTGATCAAAAGGTTTTGAATACAAAAAATCGAAGAAAAGTACCCAACCAAAAAGTAGCAACAACAATAGGCAGCTTACATACACACTACCCTCTTATCTTTTAAACACAATTAGAGCATCACTTAAACATGCGTCTAGATAAAGACATTTGTTAAAGTTTTCGTATGTATGCCCAACAGTTCTCTACACAGCGGCCCGGTTCACTGATCAACATTATGAACAGGGAAACGGAATTACTCCTGACCGGAAGTACATTCCCTTCGGTTGACTGCCGTCCAATTTATTGGATTATTCTATGCTAAATTGTTGGTTAAATGACACTAAATGCTTTACAAGTCAAATGCCACCAAGGCAGGCTTTCATTCCCATCCAACTACTGTGCTTCTAATCAGGGTCTTTCTTGTTCTGAGGCTAATTCTTGAAGATTGCAGTGTATTATTTGGATTAATCACATTTGATATATTGTTAATTTACAAAGTATAACCAAATTGTTCAGATCACCAGATCGTTCAATTGACATCTGCGAAAAATAAATGCAATTCCACAATGGTTTTACTGATTTTTCAAAATAACTCAGAATTCACAAATGGAAGCAATTGAGTATGTACATACGTGTCTTCGCAGCAAACACCAGATAATGTGTCAGTTGAATAGTCCCCACAACAGCCCCATTCACACACTTTCAGGTCTCCTTTAACCCAGCACAAATCGCCTCCAAAGCAAGCTGTAATCGTAAAATACAAGAAACATTACTCAGAAATACACCAAATTAAACACAATGGTTTACCCCTTATCTCCTTCCAGTAAATTCATTTACGTTTTTTTTTTCCCTTCTGACAATGTGAGCCTTTCATTTAGTCAATGTTCTCCTATGAGGATATGTAAATCTCGTTCAGTCTGTTTTCTTCTGACGGTTTGTGTCATTTGTTAAGTGTCTGTTTTCACTCACATATGTACATTTGTACAAAAAAACTACGACTTTGATATAACCATTGACTTAGAAAACATAAGGAATCTATGTCAGAAAACAAAAACAAAAACTCCATACTTGTACTGAATAAGGCGATCACAAAAATAACTGTAATTCCTCTTAATCCCTTCATAATTGTCAGCGCTATTTCAAAATATCGCACATTTTGGTTTTATCAGTTGTGATAAACATTTTAAAACAAACGAAAGATAAAATGAACAAACAATGACGTAGGCTACAGTCAGTGACTCTATACATTTATTAAGAGCACATCATTATCACTGTCGCTTTAATGTTCAGTCAATTTAATTAATTAATTTAAATATAGCTTTAAGTGATTCAGTCATGTCGGACTAACCCAAATCACAAAACTATAATAAAAACAATCGAAAGAGAGAAAACTCAAAATATAAACATAACTTTTAAAAACTAAACTAACGAAAATCGTAAAAAGTCTGAAACTGTTTAACAATATGTATTTGTCAGATATATAAGCTGACTAGGAAACTTGTATAGATCTATACATATATGTATGGACATCACGGAGCTATACTTATGTCACGTTTATGTTGAAATCATTTCTTTTCATAATGATTTTTGGTTTCATGTTACATGAAACAAACAATATGGCAATAGAAAATTATTTAATCTTTAAAATGTTCAAGCTTATTTTTTTGTTTAACCCAAAATGCAGTTGTAATTAATTAACACGTTAGAGATTAAACGTACAATGGGAACGGAAGAAATTTAGCCAATGTTGTACGTCGTGATGTTTTTTATTGCTGAAATAAATCAGGAAAAGAAACAGCAACAATAGTGTAGTGTGTATTTTTTGCAAAAGCGCACACTTATTTTCGTAAAATGAAACTGCCTTTAGCATGGAAGATGGTATAAATCTTAACACGTTTTATAATGCAGGAATATTTAAGATATAGCAAATGAACACTTTCTAGATCGTTCATTTTGAATTAAATCAACAAATGTTTCGCATGCAACCACATACTTTCACATTGGGAAGTTTGTAAACATGTGATTCCTATCATGGAAGTAAAATCCGATAAGGCAGACAGACGAATGTCGCATGCGCATTTTGTTAATGGCCAACCAATAATCGATTAGTTGAATGTGATTGAAAATAACTACTTACCAATATAAACGAAAGTTATTGTTTTCGTATGCATACAAATAAACAAAACATAAAAGGTGTAAGTTTCTGAAGTAGTACAGACTGATGTGTTTCTCACCGAATCTCACTTCATGTTTTTTCGTAAAAACTTATATCATGAAAAATTGAGGAATCCTTGCGTTGGTATCGGTTTGCCGTTCTAGGAAAAGGATTTAACCAGTCTTGTTCAAATATTTGATGTTCGCTTCGTCTAGAAAGAATTGATCGTAAAACTTAAGATTGATTGTCATCTGCACATTTGAGATTAATATAAATACAGCAGTACGTGAGTGGTGAGTTAAGATCATATATTATTATCTTATCGCTGTAAATATATACAGTTTTTTGCAAAAGCGTGGTTGAATATCGAAGTTACAGATTATTTTCAGTATAATATCGTTATGAATTTTTAAATTTGTTACATGAGTGTTTTCATTTCAGGATTTGGCAGAATGTATCGTAACTATTTAAGGCTGCAAGGTTTGTTCTTGCAAATTTGTACGAAGGTTCTGAGACATGCCTTGGATTATTTTGCGAAGAAAGAATGTGGAGGCGCTTTAAAAGATTTCAGTTTTGAATGGTTTATTGATAACAAGTTAGGCACATTGAAAGATTTGCAGCATCGAAATATTATGACTAAACCTCAAGTGGAAGCGTTTAAACGAGGACAAAATCATGAATGGGATATATCTCTTTTAGCAGTAGTACTTCTAAAAATGGTTAAAATGGAGGATCATGAAATAGCTGCCGTTGACAATATTCGGACAGAAAGAAACAAGATTCAACATTTTAATAATGTTGAGGTTGACGATGATAACTATGAATCTATCTGGAAAGCAGTTTCTAATTCATTAAGAATGTTGGCCTCAGTGGCAGGACCCGATTTCAGAACAGAAATCGAGAAAGACTTGAAAACAGCAGCGCAGCTTAATGCACCCGGAGAACCCTGGCCCCAATTTCTCGAAACTTCTTAAGCTTAACAGGCTTAAGCTGCTTATTTCAATAAGCCAAAATACATACTTCTAGTGATTTTTTATAAATGAAAAATGGCTCATTGTTGTAATCGTAACGATAATTCCTATCTAGAATATCAAAACTTTTAAAGGAGTATATAAAACGCAATATATTGGAAGACAATAATAGTGGGTTTAGCTTAATCCTGTTATAAGGGACGACTTAAGAAGTTTCGAGAAATTGGGGCCTGGATAACAGTAATTATGGAACTGTTAAAAGAATCGAAAATGAACCCAGAAGTTCTGCAAAGATTGGATGCAATCGATATGAATTTGCAATCTCTGAGAGAACAACGTATTTCCGAGTCAGGTTAGATTACATTTATCAAACTTTACTCTAAGTGTTAATATATAAGTATGCTTTAAACAGCCTTCAAATTTTCCATACAAAATGCAATCATTCCACAGAGCTTTCTACAATACCAATGTCAGTGGAAAAGGTAAAACATTTAAAACGTTATAGTATTTCATTTTCAGGTAGTGAAGAGCTTTAATCGTGTTAAGAATGCTTTACTGCTAAACATTTATAGAAACAATAATATTTAGAGATTTGTTAAATATCTCTTGGCATTATTCCATCGTGGCTGTTATGTCTTTTTTGAAGATGAATTTAAAAAAGCAACAGTTCATTGTGGGATAGTCTTGATGTTAAAAATGTCAAGACTATCCCACAATGAACTGTTGCTTTTTTAAATTCATCTTCAAAAAAGACATTTATTCAATAAACGCTGACCAATATTCACTTCATTGTTTCGAAAATGCATATGTCTCTCTTAAAATAAAATATATAGCCACACACCCGCAAGCCATTTATTAAAAGAATGTGACACCTGAAACCATTCCTTATCTCTTATACGTTTAGGTAAGATTTATGTTAGATCTCAGTATGTATAAAGATAGCGATGGTATATTATTCTGTATGCATAAAAATGAATTGTTAATACGTGGAAACCATTATGCCCTATTTCATAAAGAGGAAACTCGGATGAGACAGCAACATCGTTGTTGCGTTAATTTCAATCATGTATTATGATGTATTATCGGCCGCGTACTAGCTTGCAGTGACATATTTAGGCTTGTTTTGAGGAAAACCTGTAACTAGTCCCTATAATACATGGAATTTATCGTATAACATTTCAATTTACTACTGTAACAATTAAACTGTTAAGCCAAAGTGAATACTTGAAACAGTATTATTTTTTATTGTGTTTCATTGTTTGAATGACCTTTCTCTATATTTGAAGGTAGCTCAGCGCCAAAAAACCAATGCGATACTCGCATAGAAAGTAAGTATACAATTTAAGAAATTATTGGTTAAGTTTTTAAAGAATATCGAACTATGTGAAGATATGCAGTACTGAACAGAAAGTAAAGTTATAAATACTTTCGAAAAACCTGCTTGTTTATGCAAATTTAAAAACTACAACTCGCATTACAGTGTTTTGGCGTTCGACCAATTCTTCAAACAGTTATTTACAATGTTGGGTTTCAAATAATAGCACATTACATATGCATACAGATATATCGAGTCATTCACCATTGGATGATGATTTTGAAGCGCTACTAACTGATCTTGTCGACTTATATTTCTTTTTGCAAACTTCAATACTTTTATTCGAATTAAAAAAACTGTTACATTATTCATTTCGAATTTCGCTATTTTAACAACGACTTAGGATACAATTACTAGTTACTAGGAAATGGTGTGCATGAACATCGTTCACCATGAACACGCGTTTCGCCTGCTTGTATAATTATTATTTCCGCTGCAACCGCGAGAAAGTAAAATTCATGTTTAACACAGGCCTACGCAAACCCTCGTGACGTAGATCGCAATTTTTCTACCCCTTCGCATTAACTTGACGTTTATACTAAAAATAGTCTCCACATAATGGTACAAATACAAGTAAGGTTTAACTACCCTATTACGTCAATAACTATCAAGAAATGCAACCGATTCTACATTATATTTCATTTCAGAAAACAGAAGCATATTTATAGAAACGTTGATGAAGAAGCCCACATTCAAAATAAGGCGGCCTTTACTAGAGCGATCAGAAACATTTTTGACGAACCAAAAAGTAGTCGTATTAACTGGACATAAAGAGGAACTTGTGATGTCTGTTCTTAAATACATTGTCATGGGTTACCAAAAAGAAAACAAGAATGTTGCACTGTTGAATAATACAAGCGATTGGAAATCTGTTTCCCTAGAAAACACGGGCTTGATCATTTTTGAAAAACATCGCAGGACCTTGGACAAAGAAAGAATCAACTGAAAGACACATGCTTGATAAATGGACTTATATGTTTGACGAAATACATGCACGTGCAAAGGGCACTTCGATGTCAGTTGCAATAGTGTTGAAGAAAAGCCATTTAAATGAGATTAAATCCTTGTGTGATCACGAAATTCTTCAGAATGTGGTCGAAATTGGAGCACGAGACGCTGCACCCGATCAAACGCTGATACAATCAATAATTTCACCCGCAGGCATAACGTTTAATCGAAACTATATCCAAATGTCATTGTTTAAGAATGTGTTGATGTTCATTTATGTAGGCGTTGCTATCGAAATATACGTCACATAATAACACTTCAACTTACACTTTTACCTGTTATAGTCACATTTGCGTTCATTATAGTTCACATGAAGCTTGTTTAAATGCGATTCAAAAGTTTTCCGATTTTCCAAGCTATTAACATAACCTCAAAACGCCACGTCTTCTTTCCAGGAACCGATCCTGACAGTATCATCAAGTAAGTATAGTTCCTTAGTTGTTTCAATTCAAAGTGAAGCATTCTTCCTGTAACAAATTCCGTTTAAACTGTTTTATACTTCTTAAAAACCTCAACAATTTTGTACATTTTAATAAATATTATTAAGTTATTTTTTTCTTTTAGGGAGAAAGATCAACGTCAAACGAACCTGGAGATGGACACAGACGTCATAAATGAACCCACGAATCTTTGCAAACTTGATACAAGCAATACGACATCACATACTTACATTTCTTGCATTTTAGTATCAACTGCTCATTATAGTCATAGATGTGTGGAACTGCTCCATCAAAAAGTTTAGTACCGAGCAACACAAACTGCATTCGAAAATATATAATAAACTGCAAAACAAAGAATTGGGAAGATCCTTGGACTGTAGCTGAATTGCCAAATACACAACAATTTGCCGTGACGTTTCCAAAAGACAAGAACATTAGGAGGTTTCACTTAACAAAAGAGTACGGATTCCCTGTCTTGAGAAATTATCAAAAATACACAATCCCAACAGAAGCAGATTGTCGTGGCATCTGCAGCTTAGGAGATTGCTTGGTAGTTTCCTTTGGAACAGTGGGGGACTGTCGAGAGCATTGGATGATCCAAATCATAAAGCTTACAGGGCAAGTCTACAAAACAATCGACCATAAAGGCGGGGAACCTCTTTTCAATAATCCTAAGTACTTGGAAATAAGCCCAGGAAAGAATCTCATCCACGTAAGTGACGAACGCAAAAACAAGATAATCACGATTAATTTTGAGGGAATGGTTTCGTCTGAAATCGACATTCAACGTCCAGGTTGTGTCGTTTCCGACCCTTGGACAGATGATTTATATATTTGCTCCAAGGCCAGAAACAACCTGTTTCAAGCATCGTGTGAAACAGACCAATGTTTTGAACTCAAATCACATCATATTGAAGCAGAACCAGTTGCCTTGGCATTTGACAGATATAATCAGTGCCTCCGTGTCGCCTTTCGTGGCTCGCCAGATGTACTGAAATATCCGATAAATATTTAAATGTCAAAGAAGAAACATTGGCACTCCCAATAAGACAATATATAAATGAGACTAATGTTAATAAAACTGCTTTATGACGCAAAAGAACGTTTGACGTTGTTAGACGCTACAATTAATATCAAATAAACATGCATGATATTTCGTTGACCCTATTTCTAGTATCGGCGGTTGTATAATTACATACCTTAACCTTTTTCTGAAGTTTACTATACGTTAAAGTACGTAATAGAATGTGCATGTTTTACTACTGTTTTCCTGCAATTTTTTATCTTCACCGTCGCACTGTAGAGTCAAACGCCTCATGCAGTTAGGCTATTTCGCGATTATATTCAACAATTGAGCTGTTGAGCCCTGCGCCTCGTAAAGCTAGGCCATTGCTCAGCCATCTTAACCAATGGCGCTGAAAAGTCACACGTCTCGTGCGGTTATGCCACTGCGCAACCATCTTCACAAATAACACTGTAGCATCACACGTCTCGTACGGTTATGCCATATCGCAACCATATTCACGAATGGCACTGTAGCTTCACACGTCTCGTACGGTTCTGCCATGTCGCAACCATCTTCACCAATTGCACTGTAGCATCACACGTCTCGTACGGTTATGCCATGTCGCAACCATCTTCATCAATGGCACTGTAGCATCACACGTCTCGTACGGTTATGCCATGTCGCAACCATCTTCACGAATGGCACTATAGTATCACACGTCTCGTAGGGTTATGCCAGTCGCAACCATCTTCACCAATGGCACTGTAGCATCACACGTCTCAAACGGTTATGCCATGTCACAACCATCTTCATCAATGGCACTGTAGCATCACACGTCTCGTAGGGTTATGCCATGTCGCAACCATCTTCACCAATGGCATTGTAACATCACACGTCTCGTACAGTTATGCCATATCACAACCATCTTTCCAATCGCGTTGTAGCTTCACAAATCTGCTTTTGCTTTTAACAAAAACATCGCTAATTTCCTGATAAAATCTAGCTATCTTTGTTGGCACTTATAATACATTAAGGATCAGGTCTCAATCGAAAACAGATCTGTCTGACTGTATTAACGAACGCTATTATGTACGTCAAATATAAGTGACGATTCATTGGCAGATACAGAAACACCGAATCATGCATTTATATTTAGTAGGTTTTGTCAGTGAGGTTGCATTCGACTCTTATTTCTCTCTCCATGAGTATATTCATATTACATTTCTACCTTCATGATTGTACTCCTATTACATTCTACCTTCATGAGTATATTCCTATTACATTCTACTTTCTTGATTGTACTCCTATTACATTCTACCTTCATGATTGTATTCCTATTACATTTCTACCCCCTTGATTGTATTCCTATTACATCTCTACCTTCATGATTGTACTCCTATTACATTTCTACCTTCATTATTGTATCCGTTTTACACTTCTACCTTCTTGATTGTATTCCTATTACGTTTCTACATTCTTGATTGTATCCCTATTACATTTCTACCTTCGTAATTGAACTCTTATAACATTTCTACTTTCATGATTGTATCCCTTTTACACTTCTACTTTCATGATTGTATCCCTTTAACATTTTTACGTTCATGATTGTATTCCTATTACATTTCTAAGTTCATGATTGTATCCCTTTTACATTTCTACCGTCATAATTGTACTCCTATTACATTTCTACCTTCATGATTGTATCCCTTTTACATTTCTACCTTCATGATTGTACCCCTTTAACATTTCTACGTTCATGATTGTACCCCTTTAACATTTCTACGTTCATGATTGTACCCCTTTAACATTTCTACGTTCATGATTGTATTCCTATTACATTTCTACGTTTATGATTGTTTTTCTAGTACGCTATTCTCTTCATGATTGTATTCCTATTACATCTCTACCTTTATGATTGTATTCCTATTACATTTCTACCTTAATGATCGTATTCCTATTACGCTTTTCTCTTTATGATTGTATTTCTTCATG
Organism: Mya arenaria; assembly: GCF_026914265.1. Taxonomy (NCBI): domain Eukaryota; kingdom Metazoa; phylum Mollusca; class Bivalvia; order Myida; family Myidae; genus Mya; species Mya arenaria. The sequence goes on from NC_069132.1 coordinate 37,907,275, forward strand.
ATTGCGCAGCCGTAGACAATAATTGTCTTTTTTCACAATTTCTACATCCAATAAAAATACATTTGAACATTATACGCTCTAAACGATATGAACATTCGTACTGAATTTAGAACTCCCGCCTCAAAGTGTTGATTTACAACTCTATACTTTGATGACGACATGGCCTTATTAACAGAGTGGTTTAAGTACTTGATTTGTAATATATAGGTAGCATGCAGTTCGATCCACGTTACAGTTGGTAGCCTGCAACACTCTTTCGTTATTTTTGGACTAAATGGTGCTCAAATCATAGCTTATGAACCTTTAAATGGCTGTTTAAACTGACTAGAGTCCTTTTCTCTTAAAAATTCAGCTGCCAACACTGGTTCAAGTAAACTGAACAAGATTGATTGGTTGTCGCCTTGACATAACATACATTGTTTGGCATTTAACATTCCAGAACAAAAAAGTTTAAAATTGGTATTTTAATGTTAATTGCAATTTAACCCTTTAAAAACGCTTAAAATAAACGCATAAAAGTTAATATTTTGTTTACTCAAACATATCTATAAAAATGTTATTCACCGATTCAATGGCAATATATATAACTATTTATCAGTGTTACAACCTTATTATACTGTTGCTTAACATTGTATAATCATGGTTAACGTTTGCAAGTTTGTCTTGTGTTCTATGTCTTAAGCGTTTAACCCTGTGCCATTAAACGGGGTTTATGTTTAAACTTTTGACTACTAAGCTTGTTTCTGTATTTTTTCACATTAGTATTGATTTTAACATATTAACATATTGATATGGGATTCAAATACCAGGAAAGATTCCAGCGGTCTAAATTAACAACTTGTTAGATTAAACTACATGGGCTAACATCTAATTATGATTGTTCAAATTTATATAACATCTGTCGAACACATACAACTACTTGTGTTTTTCTTTCGGCAAGTATTTTGTTTAGGTGTGACGACTTTTACTTTTTTCATTTTTTTCAATTAACATTCTTTTACAGTGATAGGTGTAATATCAATATAACATGATACATATCTTACCTCCTCTAAGCAAGAATTGTATTTTTCCTATCATGCTAGATTAATTATAAGCTTTTTTGTGTTTTTACAAACTACACATCGATGTACAAAGTTGCTATTCCCTTGTATATTTTGCTACTTCGATGTATATGATTACCCTTTAAGTAATACTGTTGAAACAACTAACCATTTTACAGTGGTATATCAACTAGTGGAACATCGCGCATGTGGACTGGCCGTACAGCCGGGAAAACTTGTTGGTGTTATCACTGTTCACGGTGCTATAATCCTACTTTCCTATTTGTATTTGTATGCATGCTCAAATGTGTGTTCATTTTAACATATATACTTTTATTTCCAGGTCACAAGCTCATTGTTATTGTTTTTTTTATTTGTTATGTATGTTTGTTATTCATGTCGGAAAATCGCTCATTGAGCTAAATCTTCTTTTTAACTCATACACGACTTTAAATAAAGATTCTTGTATCTTTTATCTTGTAACAGCAGTTTTGTGAGTGCTTGTGGAAGCTGTAAATGTAGCCCCGCACTTACATTTAAATTTCGTCATGATTTCTAGTTCTACAGAGACTGAGAACAATAATTCTTTGGTTTGCATAATCTTGTGTTCTATGTCTTTGGTGTTTACCCTGTGCCATTAAACGGGGCTTATGTTTAAACTGTTGGCTACTAAGCTTTTTTCTGTAGTTTTTCAAATAAGTATTGAAGCAAGTTTAATTAATATATATTATTTGCAAAATTGTTTGTGTTCATGAAGCCCGACCACTGATGCAATGTTGACAGTCAACTACACTTGATAGTGTCCCATTGCAAGACTTAGCTAGAGAACTTTACACAATTAAGATAAAAAGGTCAAGAATATCTTTCTCACTAAATTTAATACCATACTCACTTCACCATAAAATACTGCATGATATATATATCATGTAAAATGTGAAACTGGGATGAAAAGATAAGTGAAAACATATGTTGGTCCTTTATGTTAAATATATGTAAATTATCTTTTTCAATAACGGTGCACTTACTTTTATGGAATCACCGCTATGCATTTGACGTTTAATTGAAGAGTAATGCTAATTGACATGTGATTTTATCAGTTTTCTGAAACTTTAAATGACTCAATGAAAGACTGCCTTTAAGAAAGTGTAGTTAAGTGAACATGTTTTTTTCATGGAACGTACGTATTATATTTTAACCCATTGATTAATTGATACAAGATTAAATATAGATGCACAAGTTCGTACTTATTTTTCACCAAAAAATGTTATCAAATAAATAACGATAATGAATGCTTTAACATTAATAACAATTAATTATAATTGTCGACGCATTTTTCATATGACGGTGGGTCCGGTATCTCTTGGTTGCTGACAACTGAAGTTCCCGGGGTAATTTGTCCGGTTTGAAAGGGCAGCTGAGCTGGGTATTGCTGCTGATCGTAAGGTGCCTGTCCCTGGGCCCTGAATGGTATCTGGTCTATAAAACCAAAGAAAAAACTACACGATTTAGCATTAGAAGTTGTTTTTTGTCTAAATAACTAATGTCAAAAGCCCAAATAAGACCACGTATTCATATAAAGGACAAAACCAGTATATATTATAAACTACATCACACTCACATCCAAAACTGTAAAAAGTTTATTCAAATAAACGAAATTCAAAGTTTCATTCAAGAAAATTAATAAACAGCAATGCAACACCGAAGAAGAAATTGTACAATGTTGTCAGAATAACCGAATTAAAACAGTCAAGGAAAACTCCGAGACGATGAATAATGTTGTTTTTTTTCAAAGAAAGTCTTACTCAGGACATAAGGACCGTAAGCCACTGTCAAGATGGTTTGTCTTTGCCTCTGGTGTGCTATCAGCTTACAGACACAGTAGATATTGATAACGGCAACAGCAATAAACGCACAGACAGCCAGAATTCCGCCGATGATGACTCCTACAGTGAATGCATGATGTAATACCCTTTCAAATGATACACACATGACATTGAGTCACGAGGCATCAATTTCTGCGAAAAGCTTGCTTAATTGTTTATTGAGTACCTTAAAGCTGCACTCTCACAGATTGAACGTTTTCACAACTTTGTTTTATTTTTTGTCATGGAAACCAAATCAATTTTTGAGAAAATGCATGGAAATCAGTTATATAAGACTGCTGACAAAAATTAGATCGCAGATTTCAATATTTAAGTTATATTTTGTATGTTGTATGCATGTTTCCTAACCGTAAGTAACGGTTTAATCCATACAACATTAATTTTCGAACGGAAATATGAAAATCTGCGATCTGATTTTTTGTCAGCAATCTTTTATCATTGGTTTGCAGATATTAACTCAAAAATTTGCTCTTTCCAAGACAAAAATAATAATAAAAAGTTGTGAAAACGGTTTTTATGTGAGAGCGCAGCTTTATTGCACTATTGCCACGTTCAACTATTTCATTGAGGCACTATACAGAACCTTCAAGTCTTGCGATATTTGATTTTCTGATTGTTTCTACGTTTAACATATTTTAAGTATGTTCTAAATTAATATTTTAGCTACATCGTTTTTTTTAATTAACGAAAAAAAGCTTGGCAACGTGTGTATTAACACAACAAATGTTTGTATAAATTTAACACACCCTCTTTGTGTAGGGCAGTTGGAATGAGAATGCTTGGACCTATTTATCTCAAAATTAAAGATATTTATTGATTTTTGTCGTAAAAGGATAAACAAATATGTCCATACCTTCGCTCATAGTCAATACAACTCTTGGTTACGCAATATGAGGACGAAAGCCGGCCGTACTTGTCACAATATTCAGCGCTCACCGACAAAATAAGAATATTAGATGAATTGTATTTAAAGCATACATCCGAGCGCTGAGAAAACCCTATATAATTATTTTAATAAGGATATATATATATATATATATATTGAATTTCAATGTAAATTCGAAAATAATTTTACAGAGTGATCGCAAGAAGCATTGTTCTCATGAATGTCTCAGCAAAGCTGGTAATATATTTCTTTATTTATTTTTATTTGAGTCTTACAATGAAATTTAACAAAGGTTCTGTTTATTTAATTATTGTGAAAAAGAGAATTTGATTGGCGTAAATAGGAAATTCGCGTGTTATACATAACGCATTAACGTCATATGGATTTTGAACATGTTTTACCTAGCATAGTTAACTATATGTAACATTAATTAAGCATTACGCGCACCAGCGCAGGTCGAAATGATAACAAAATTGATATTTTCACTGAGGTTAAATGACATCGGTAACACTTGCATAATGTTTTACCAAAAAAACCTCACAAAAGCGGATACTCTGTTGCAAAAGTCTATCACAGTGTCATTATTTATATACCAACTAATCCAAAAAATACCTTTCTTTTGTGTGAATTTTGTCAAGATTTCACACCAGTTGTACAACAAATATATACCAAATCAGTAGTTATAGCAACTTAATACAAATAAATTAACAAATAAAATATACCAAAATAAAGTATAAACGCCTGTTTTAAAAAACAAGAATATCCGCCATCTCTTTCATATATCACCAATTTGGTGTAAACCACGCGGCTTTACGAGTACACGTAACTTCCTTGTATTGACTGTCAAAACTTCCTAATTGTGGTATAAGGCTTATTTTAAATACCATGCAAACAAACCTATATCTTTTGTGAGTAATATGATTCAGTTTATATTCATACCACGGTCAACAGATATTAGGACAATAAGTACGGAAGTTATTCGGCTTTGTGCACAGTGTTTACAGCGTGGATATATTATATTTGTTAAAAGTTGTTTTAATGATCTTTGTCAGGTACACGGCAATTTCCGCCATATATGATCCACAAAAGAATACATTTGCACTTTTGAAGGTACTTGAAGCGTCCGGGTTCAAGTTCATGTAGTAAAAGTTGCTCTGTCTGTAACAAATTAAAGCCACACTATTGAATATCTCACCATTATTGGAACAGATATGCTACAGCGCAAAGTCCTTAGCTGAGGAAAGGATTAAAGTCAGTTAATACGAATTAAAACGACATTCTTTTCGGAATCAATAGCTATCTAAAGCTGGTCTGCAATTTTCTCAAATATTAGATCGATACTACATGGTAGCGGTAGGCTCTATATTTCGAATGCCTCCGTATCCTTAACTATTGCATTTTCTTGCGGTAAAAAAACTTATCTAGGATAAATAGCTCTATTATCTTAGTGCCCATTAGGCCATTGCTTGCAACGACATTCCTTAAGACATTTATGATATTTGAAAAGGAGGGTGGTGGGCTTTATTTAATGTATTTCATGGCGTGAAAGACCCTGCTTCTATTCGATGAAGTGGCTAATCAATTTGATTGTTTAATATTTATTTTACTCATATATTAACATTAACGAAATATAGCCCATAAGCTATATTTAACCTGCGACTGAATTAATCCATTCAGTTAAAAAATATCCACCTCTCCAATTTGCAAAGCAAATATTCACTAGCATATATTTCTCATACAACTTACAAAACTGCGTAAAAATAGTTGCGTGACAAATTAACCATCTAGTGTTACATTTATTGCAATGCATGGATTTCCATGTATAGCAAAAAGGCAACTGATACAGCTAATATGGTGCATGTTGTTCCAAGCAAACAGCAGTTTGATACGTTAAAAAGTAACGTATAATAAATCAATAATCAACAATCTTAGGGCTTTCCCAGTCTCAAATTCATTACATAGTACATCTTACAAAATAAGTAAATACAGTTTCAATTCCTCAATTACATAAGACACCTTACATTAAAATCAATATCAACAAGTAAACAATACAAATAAAATTGCCGGAAAACTGCTTCACAGAATGATCTATAATGACAGAAATGTTAACTGCCATCACCAAATTCAAATTGTAGTAAAAAAAAACAATACTACAAACATATTCAACGAAATTAGCACAAAAATGCATGTTTTAAAACATAGCAACATATGTTTTACTCGACATTTATTATTTATCGTCACAATACAGTTCCATGACCGTATGTCTTCTTTGTATTTTTTTTTATTCAGAGTTTAACGTTTCTAGCTCGTACTTTGACTTAAAGTATATATTCCAGTATATCAGGTGAGCCACGGAAGGCTATTATGCAGGCACGGTCTGACTCTGTTAAACGCCATTGCAATTGGTTCCTCTCCAAACTGTTGTGCTTCAACGTCAAAACTTGTGTCGGTTTCACAAGATGCTTGAAACAGATTGTTTGTGGCCTTTGAGCAAATGTATAAATCGCCTGTGCTAGGATCGGCAACGACACAGCCAGTGCGTTGAATGTCGATTTCGGACCAATCTTGTTTTTGCTTTCGTCGCTGACATGTATAGATTCTTTTCTGGACTTAGTACCAAGTACTTAGGATTATTGAAAAGAGGTTTCCATCCTTTATTGTCTATTTTTTGTAGACTTTTCCTGTAAGCGCTATGATTTGTATCATCCCATGTTCTACCGCTGTTCTATAGGAAACTACTAAGCAACTTTCTAAACTACAGATGCCACGACAGTCTGCCGCTGTTTGGATTGTCTCCGGATTTCTACAGACTGTTAATGTGTACGTCTGTGTAAGTTCTGATCTTGTTGTCTTTTGGAAACGTCACGGCAAATTGTTGGTTATTTGGAAATTCAGCTAGAGCCAAAGGATCATTCATTTTTATTTTGTTTGCAGTCTACTTCTGTGTGTGTGTTTTTTGTTTAGTGTGAAACAACTTGATACAACTGGTCCATACGTCGACTACTACAATGCAAACTTGAGCAGTTGAAACCAAAATGCAAGAAATGAAACAATGTGATGTCCAATTGTGTGTTACAAGTTTGCAAGGAATCATTGGTTCTTTTGTGTCGTCTGCGTCTGTTTTGTTCTGATATTGATCTTCCTTCCTAAAAAGAAGAAAAGAAATGACTTGATGTGCAACTAACTGCTCAATTTTCTTCCCAGAAGTATGAAACTATTTCATTGAAAATGAAAAACAAAAAATGAAGTAAATGACGAAAAAGACTTACCTTTGATTCAGATCGACAATAGTGCCTTAAAAAGCACATAATTTGTTATTGAAATCTGGATCATATAGAATTGGAAAATAATTAAACGTATAGCATTAAAACATGCAGTCTGAGAATATATATGAATGCAAAAGAGAGTTCTTTTACTAGAAAACTCGAGCTGAAAATGTTTCTACATAATGTATGTTTCATTTACAACACCGACATTCAAGTATTTCATCACAAACTTATAAGTGATATTTGAGAGTCATTACCACCGGCTGTAAATGCATTTTCATTTACAACACCAACATTTAAGTTCTTCATTATTCACTTATAAAATATTATTTCAAAACCATTCCCGCCAAACAAATGTTATACCTGTGGATGGATTTTGTGATTGATCAGGCATTGGACTTGATGCAGCGTCTCTTACTCGAATTTCGACAACATTCTGAAAATATTTGTGATCACACAACTTGGGTGTAATCACATCTAAAAGTGTTTTCTTCAAAACTATTGCAACCGAATTGGAGTGCTTTTTGCACGTGCATGGATTTCGTCAAACAAATAAGTCCATTTATCAATCGTGTGTGTTTCAATTAGTTTTTTCTTTGTCCACGGTCCTGTGATGTTTTTCAAAATGAATAGGCCGGCATGTTTTAGCGAAATGGATTTCCATTCGCTTGGTGTATTAAATTGTGTAACATTTTTCATTTCTTTTTGGAATCATATAGCCATGTCTTTAAGAATAGACATCACAAGTTCTTCTTTGTAACTGGACAATACAACTACTTTCTCGTTCGTCAAAAATGACTGTGTTTGCTCCAAAACAGACTGTCTAATTTTGAATGTAGGCTTCTGCATCAAATTCTCCATAAATATTCTGCTGTTCTCTGGAATGACATATTATGATGTTACATCGGTAATATTTCTTCATGAATGTTAAAGTGATAGAAGTGTTGTAAATCGCTACCTGTATAATAATGTGTTTATTGTAAGTGTGTACTTATGTGGGAAAATACAAACTCCAGGTATATGTTTAAAGCGGCTAAGCGATAATAAATTGCAAGTAAATTGTGCGATCTACGTCATACAGGTTTGTGTAGGCCCGTGCAAAACATACGACACTAGTGTAAATTTCAATGATTTGTTCATGGATAGCCTCGCATATGCACAAGTATATGCACAAACAGTAAATAAATACCAACAAAATATTATAATCAGTCTTCAGAGGACCTTTCATCTTAAGGATATAGCTATCAACTGTTAACATAATATTTTACAGTGAACGAATGTTTCTCGAACATCATTAATGAAGTTGAACATACTGCTCCGTTTGTTGGAGACTAGCAAAGAAAAGTACGTCCAGTTCAGGAAACCCTTACGTCTCTAATTTATTAGTTTTTTGTCCATTACCGTTGCAAGCCATTCTAGGCCCGCTTTTTGTTTTGTTTTATTTATAAGACTATTGATTTATCAATCAAATTTGCAACACGGAGGCATGTCCATCTAAACTTTACGAATAATTCCATTTTTCCTGACGCTTGAATGTTATTTAAAGCATATAAATATTCACAAATATTGTCAAGTTGGATAAGTGTCAATCTGACTTCTGTCAACGAACTTGCTTATGGCAATGGCAGAGCGTATTCATGGGATATTATGATAGGACGCTTTTCTGGTCGCCTATATCATGCTGAGTTCGGTGTGTTAATACGTATATGTCGAGACCGCAGCTCGAGACGAATACATGTTTACTTACCGAACGAGGCGTGATGCACGCCACCAGAAAAGCGTACGATCGTATTATCCCATTTATTATATACCTACTTTAATTATTATTCCTTTTTATTTTTCGGTTTCAATTTTATTTAAATTTACCAGCATCTGACAAATGTCAAAATATGGAATGGCTTGCGCGTATGAATGTGTTAGGTATGTTTGTGTTATGAAAATCAAGGGAGGCTAATCCAGCGAAATGAATTCAGAAGTTACAGAATTCAATTTTTATTGAGCAATTTAAGAAGAAAATATTTTATATCTCAGCGAAATAAAAAAAAATGTTATACGATTCAATTTTCAAATGTCACAGCGCCAAAAATAACAAACATGAACGGTACTTATTTTACGAGTATACACACTAACGCGGCCATTTTTAACAAAGTTAAAGTTCGTGAGTCAATCGCTAACTCTATCGATGACGCCAACTCGCCTTCTTCTTTGTATTGGCGGGCTGCTCATGCTTATCCTTATGTTTCTTTGAAGAACCATATTCCTGTGTGTTTGCATGCTACTGGAGCGTGAGTAAAGTTAGATAAGTTTATGTATTATGTATTTTATATAAAAAACAGGTTTTACAAGTATTTTTCTCATGCTAGTTTTAGCAACACGAAAGTAGTTCCGAGGATACACACGGTACTCGCATGATATGGAATCAGAAAACGCCAGTATGGTGATGCGGAATTTTCAATACGGCGTGCCGTATTTACAATGTTGGATATGCAAAAAAAATTGATAGGCATGTAATAAAAAAAGATATAATGTTAATCCGATTGGATAAGTGCAGTGTTACCTGGATCGGAAGTAATTTTTGTGTGAATAGACTTCACATCATGTCTTAGTTCGTTCAATTGATCCATGATAATTAGGTTCGTATATGATTCTTTTAACAGCTCAATGAAAGCAGTTATCCAAGGTTCCCCGGGTTCATCCAGTTGATCTGTTCTTTCCAAACTTTCTCGATGTCCGCCTTGAAATCGGGTCCAGATACTAAAGCCACTATTCTAATTGAATCGGTAACTTTTGTTCAGGTACTTTTGTAGATTCCATCGTTAACTTCAACATTATTAGAGTGCTGAACGATGTTCCTTTCTGTTCGAATGCCTTCGACGGCAGCTATTTCGTGAGGCTTCATTTGAACCATTTTTAGTAGTACTACCGCTAAAAGTAAAATATCCCAATCTTGATATTGTTTTGATAGCCTCAACTTGTGGGGTTTATAGACCTCCACGCTGCAAATCTTTCAATTTGTCTAACTTCGTATTAATGAAAAATGCAATGTTAAAATCTTCTAAAGCGCATCCCGATTCTTTCTTTACAAAATATTCCAAGGCATGTCTTAGAACTTTCGTACAAATGTGCAAGAACAAATCTTGCAACCTTAAATAGTTACGATACATGCTGCCAATATCTGAAAAGAATACACTTTACAAGCTTGTAACAATAATATCAACGCAAAACTATGATATAAAGAATATAAGATGTGTACAAGTTTATAACGGTTTGAACTAATAATTCAAATAAGTATTCTTTACACTCACGCTGGTTCAGCTTCAATATAACGATCAATATGCAAACAATATATAAGAGCTCGGGTTGATTTTTTTCACAGGTGAATTTGTTTATACGCATACCCAGCAAAGACGAATTCGTCAGGAGTATACTTGTATGTTTTCCTCCATAGGCCTTATCAGTGTTCTGTGTAGATGGATCCATATATATGATTCAGAAATAAAACAAAAAAAAAGAATTATTTCACTGGCAATCCGCAATGTATTAATTATTGTATAAAACTGTATTTCGTATGAAATAAATCTAATACATATGCATTCATTTCACTCGTTCGCCTCTTTGTGATATCAATACACGTATTATTCCATTTAACACTTGTAAGTATTGGAATACAGGAACATTCGATTGACTTGAAGAGTTGTCATTGCGTAATAAGCCAATCGATTTTTGGTTGGCAATTTACCAAATGAATTGTGAAGAACTTAATTTTTAAAGTAGCAAACACATTTGCAACTTTATGATTTTCACATTTTTGCGCCTGAATGCCATAACAGTTGTTGTGGTTGTGGTTGGTTGTGGTGTTGGTCGTGTGTTAGGAGTTGTGTTGTTTTCGTCGTCTTTGTCTCCGCTGCTGTTTGTTGATGTTCCTGATGGTGGTGGAGCGGCTGCTGTTGTTATTGTATTGTTGTTGTTGTGTTTCCTGTTGTTGTTTTATTGTTGTTGATTAGTTATTTAATTGGGTATAATTCGGTGGTTCATATTTTATAAAATTCAAGAAATTTGGCGGGGGCGGAATGATGAAATTTTGCCGAAATGATTTGATGCTGTTTTACCCAATCTTGGTTCATTATGAAATCAATATAAGTAGTTTCTGTATTACACATCGGTGATAAAATATTCGAGCAAGTCAAGTCATTTGGATTTTTTCTCTTTTTTATAATTATCATTTCTTTGAATAAAGTAGTTGATATATTAATATACATATCTAAGGGGACACACAGTGCAAACTAGTTTACGATACCTTTGACATCGGAGTAAGACGCCTTAAGATGGATAGTGCCAGAAATATATAATCTTTTCCAAAAAACACTCTTCATAATAGGCCTGTCACTTTATCCTAAATGCAACCGGAACCTTAAACAAATTCCTTCACAAGGTCTAAGCATTCCTATGTGATGCTGAATGACTAAAGACATTCAGAAAAAAGTCCTCAGTCCAGTAAGTTCGAGAAAAAGGAAAAATCATTGTGACAATTTTTTTTAACAATGAAGACCTCTGTCGGCATTGAACACAGTGCACCCTGTACTAGAAACGCATTCACCTGATAAGGAAATAAAGATATGTCTGTTTACGACATTAAAAAGAAAAATATGTCTTTTTCTTCGATCTGAACGGGTTATTGGCATTGGAAGAAACTTTTGAACCGACTTTCCCCTTTGTCCTACGAGTATGCGTACTATCGCAAGTTGACGGTCCTGAACTGTATGCATCAGCATCCAGCACATACGTATATTAGTCGGATTTATCGCTCACTTCTCTATCACTTATGTACAAGCAGGAAGTATGTAATTTATAAATACTGTGTAAACTTACACGGGCAATACAATCGTACATCTTTATTAAGCTGTATATTTGGTTTGAATGTATAACCTTAATCGTCTTCCATAGTTTTAAACTTTACATAAACGAGCTTATTGATTAATATGACTGTCGACATACGCACCATCTATGGAAATCGCAAATGGTAAGTATGGTGCTCAATGCGGGTCATAGGTAATTAAAACTTTGAGTTTGAAATGTCTCGTGAGCTTAGGGGAGGTCTTTTCACATACTTAAGACAAAAAATAACCTATCACAAATTACACAAAGAGTTTGTGAAGGATTTTTTACCCCAAATAATTATTAAGTTGACTAGCCTATAATGCTAAAGTCGGCTCAAAGAAGTCCATTTTTCATGAGCACTTTCCACCTTAGAAAGCTGTGGGTTGTTTAATTTGATCCAACACATTCAGATATGATTGACAAATATAGCTTTAAAGTAAACATATAAGTATTCATTTGTGTAATCATAAAGAGGGGAGATGAAAACCTTCCGTACAGCACAGCAGAAATTTGTACGTTCTTTTCCATCCAAGTACCGCCCATTTTTGTCATTGTTTTTTTTCTCGACTTGGACTGGAGACTTCGATATCATGGCCCTGTACGCATGTGTGTTATCATCTTAGTTTAAAATATTAACGACGCTCTATTTTAATAGTGGCTAAGTTGTTAATAAAATTCCACTATTTGAAGTTTGATCCTTTTTAAGTGATTCATAAGCGTTTCAGTACATTCGACTTCCTGGAGGGGTTGACAGTGAACCAGCCACGAAGGAGAAAACATAAGGTGACGTTACCGTGGTCAGAACTGGCGGTCAGTTTTCGAGCGGCTAGCATTTGATCACTGGCAGTTGAGTTTACACTGCCACTGGACATTTTCTTTCATGGAAAAATAAATGTTTCCTCACGATATATCCTCCTGACCACCAGTTATTATCATTATTAAATCATTTCGAGAAATTAAATAACGGTAGTTAACATTGTATTAATGAACTTAAAAGGATAATATTTTTGAATATTTTTTATATATCTTTCATAAGTTTTCAATTTTCATGGCAAGTGTGCAAGAGATTCGAACTGTCCCAAAAATGCAATTCAATCAGGGCTTCCATTACGAATTTGAAACTGGCAGTATGAACTTCCTGTCAATCAATTTTGGAAGCTTTTCACTGAAAAGTTGAAGTTTAAATCTCCTGAATCCAGTATCTTTTTCAAGATGTATTAAAAATCCAATAATTTGCATCCTTAACTTGCCAAATTCACAGACTTAAATCATAATAATTAATTTTATTTAAAAACAGTTAAACTGATTGGAACTGTGACCATAAAAGTAATATTTACAAATGGTTCTGCTATTTAAATTCCAAGCTTTCTACTTTGGAAGTTTTCTTCAAAATTATGAAAGTTTTGTACTTCAAAGAAATCAATTTTGGAAGTTTTAACCCATTTCTAGGGAGTTATATACTTCCAAACTTCCTTTAACGGAAGCCCTGATTCAATTAACAGATTTCGCAAAGTAACATGTTATCATAGAAACAATCGATGTAGTGATGCTCTTCAAACAGCTGTTAATCTATGATATTATAATTTGCAGTTTTGAATCGTGAAAGCTTTGTAAAAAAATCGTTACTTGCATTTTTTTAATATTACATCCAATATCATTGCTATTTGTTTGAAATATATCTCAATACAACCAAAATATAGGAACTGAAGAAAACACTTATCACGATATGTTGGTTAATGAGGTGCCTCCAGTGATGATATAGAGGATATTTGTTAGTCTCAGTGTAAGATCGTATTTTGTTTTACGACCGTAAATGGTTATTTTGTTATATTGTTATGACAACGAGTGTAATAAAATATATTGTACTAAATTCAACATTTTAACGTTCTTATTATGTTTATCAATACAATATTCTAGGATATAGATGAAAATAAGAACGAACCAAATGATTTCATTTATCCCTAAGTTTACATTTGAAAGAACATAACAAGAGTTTCCGTATGCCAAAAACGACGTGCACTAGCCAGGAAAATGGAAAAAAGAGAACTTTTATAGATAGATATATAGATTTATTTCAGTAAGGAATGCACATACATGGACATTTAAACAACATGTATAGTAAAAAAAACATTATATTATTATACATTCATGGTATATTCAGATATTAAATAATTCTAACCAAATCAGTATTACACTAGAACCATCACAGGAGTGATAAGGGTCCCGAATCAAAGGTATAAAAGCAAGTTACAAGGTTATTGGCAACTGCTGTAGCATGCATTCTTTCTTAGTATTGCATGACCTCCCTTGACAACTTTATTTGTATTGCATGACCTCCCTTGACAACTGTATTTGCATTACATGACCTCCCTTGACAACTGTATTTATATTGCAGGACATCCCCTTGACAACTTTACTTTTATTGCATGACATCCCTTGACATCTGTTTTTATATTGCATGACCTCCCTTGACAACTGTATTTGTATTTCATGACTTCCCTTGACAACTGCATTTGAATTGCTTGTCAGTAATGCGTTTTGTTACTGTGGAAAAGTTTAAAAAGTATTGATTTGAAAGCTTTATCAGCTGATATAATATTATGAAAAAAAAGATAAAAAGATTGTAAGGAAAGGCAAATGATGATAAGTAAGGAAACCAATATGTTATTACGGGGCCTTTATAAAGAATAGATATCGATCAATTACTATTTTTAACAAATAAATATTACGAAAACAACAACAAACTTTACCAAAATTATTCAAGGTCTTTGCTCAAACATATCAAAACAAAAGAAACAAGACAAATTGTTTTTACCAGGCAAGTAAATGTGGCAAAGGCAAGCATGTTCAAAACATAAGTATGTATGTGTTGTATTAACTTATTTAAGCATCTGAGCAAGCTAAAAAACAACATACATGTATTGCCAAAGAAATAACAGAAATACAATGGCTGTTTGAAACAGGTTTTACTGAAATCAAAGATCCGAAAACAAATGAGAATAATTCAGTATCATTTAAATGTAACTTATTTAGAAAAAAATCGTTCGAGATAATAAAATTTCTCTTAATGACAGTGTTTCGGAAAGACATAGAAAATGATTACGATGGTGTGGTATATATTATGGTATACATCCTTTTGAACAATTTTAAACTTGTATATAAATTACATTTAGTATACATATAAATTTAAATCATAGCATAAAAATAATTGATCATTTCATAAACGTCCGATTTAAAGTAATAATTTGTTATCTTACACTTTCTGCATTTAAATGTCACATTAACTTAAGAATGGAAAAAAGTCACATGTTCTTCTTCTTCTTCTTCTTCTTCTGTTTATCTCCTATCCTGGTAGTATCTGTCACTTTGTTCTTCTTCTTCTTCTTCTTCTTCTTCTTCTTCTTCTTCTTCTTCTTCTTCTTCTTCTTCTTCTTCTTCTTCTTCTTCTTCTTCTGTTTTTCTTCAACTTTATCCTCATCATCATCCTCATCCACCACCTCATTATCATTTATATGCAAGACTATAATTACCACCCATTACATATTTAACTCTTTAACTAACACGAACTTGACGCGTTTTTCTCATTATCATTATTAATTAAAATTTAAAATTAAGTTATCATATCAACTGTCCAAACAGCATACTAGTAGTTCCACATAAAGAAACGTTGGTGACATCAATGTAAACCTGTCTTCTCAATCAATGTTTTGGAAATTCCCTTTACATCGTGTTTCCCTTCAAAAGGCATCCATTTTCTCCCTAAAAGAAACAAAACCTGTCACAGTATGTGACGAATGCCCCCGATTGTGACATTGACCTATAAACAAGGTCAGTACATGAAAAGTTTATCTCGCCTTTATATGTCAAATACATATGGCAAGTTATTTTAAATTGCCTCTAAACATAAAAAATACCACCCATAGTTGACAACTGACACTCTTATGTCCTAATATATGCAGCATTCCATTGTGAATAAACACCCAGATGTGACCTTGACCTTTGAGATAGGGACACGTCGTCTTAGTATGTGGAACACATGTGGCAAGTTATTTTAAAATCTGTCCATACAAGGGAAAGTTACAGCCCGGACACGACAACCTATACTCTATGTCCTATATGCAGCACTCCATTGTGAATAAAGACTAAGTGTGACCATGACCTTTGAGGTAGGGGCACGGGTCTTGCACGCGACACGTCGTCTTGGTATGTGGAACACATGTGGCAAGTTATTTTAAAATCTATACATGCAAGGGAAAGTTACAGCCCGGACACGAGTTATTGAGCTGGACACACGGACGGACGAAAGGACGGACGGACAGACGGACGGACGGACGGTGCGATTTTAACATGCACGGGGCATACAAAGATGAAAGCATGTATAAGATATAAAATACATTTTATTATTAACCCTTGAACAATATATATGGTATATATGAAAAGTAACAGTATCTATTCTTATCTCATCTAGTCCCGCTATGAGCCATCGTCTCATTGTTCTTTAAAAAATATTGTTTGATTAGTCGATTGAAACATATTTTCGGGCATTTTAACAACTTCCAAAAAGCGAGCAAAATGAAATTCAACTTTATTCTCATCATCATCCTCATCCGCCACCTCATAATTATCATTTAATTCCAAGACTATAATAACCACCCATTACATATTTAACTCTTGAACTAACACGAACTTGACGCGTTTTTCTCATTATCATTATTTATCTTTTACCAATATACATATGGGTTCTAGCACTAGTTTTACCAAAAATCCTCTCCCGCTATGAGCCATTACCTCAGTGGTGGGTTGTCATCAAAGGCCAGCTCCAATGCAACGGCATCTCTTTGGGTGGAACGTTGGACCCCCTTCCGGTACGGTGGACGCTGAAACAATTGAACAGAAGCATAATTTCATGTTCTTATCTAGAGTTTATATGTTTAGTAAATCAAGCACTTATATGCTACAAACGAATATTTAACATATGAATAAGAGTGCTTATAAACTAGTATTGTCCAAAATTTTATATCTATTGAAATACATGAAACCAAAATAAACATTTTCTACTACCCAGGTTTGGTTAAAGAGATCTTGGGAACAATGCTGGTGCCTTTTAGCATTTTCACTATAAGATTTCAAAAACCAACAGAAAGTGCCTATTCATTTCAGTGTATTTCTTTATAAAAGAAAATATGACTTATTAAGTAAAACAAATGTTCGGACTTTCAACAAACTCTATAAAACCAACAAAAGGAAACATATCTTTGTTGATGTTTTTGTCCTCAAAGCAGACGAATCAAAATCGCCTCCAAATGGAGCTCCCTTCCATGCATCCAACCTGAGTAAATTAGAATAATCAGCGTTAAGTGGGCAGAACTTGGAAAAGATTAACGAATCGATTCATCAGCTTTTGTGCAATGTGAATATATTACATGGTCATGTAAGAAAACTTCTTCTTCTTCTTCTTCATCTTCTTCTTCTTCTTCTTCTTCTTCTTCTTCTTCTTCTTCTTCTTCTTCTTCTTCTTCTTCTTCTTCTTCTTCTGTTTTTTCTTCAACTTTATCCTCATCATCATCCTCATCCGCCACCCCATCATTATCATTTAAATGCAAGACTATAATTACCACCCATTACATATTTAACTCTTGAACTAACACGAACTTGACGCGTTTTTCTCATTATCATTATTTATGTTTAACCCATATACATATGGCTTGTAGCACTAGTCTTACCAAAAACCTTTCCCGCTTCGAGCCATTACCTCAGTGGTGGGTTGTCATCAAAAGCCAGCTCCAATGCAACGGCATCTCTTTGGGTTGAACGTTGGACCCCCTTCCGGAACGGTGGACGCTGAAACAATTGAACAGAAGCATAATTTCATGTTCTTATCTAGAGTTTATATGTTTAGTAAATCAAGCACTTATATGCTACAAACGAATATTTAACATATGAATAAGAGTGCTTATAAACTAGTATTGTCCAAAATTTTATATCTATTGAAATACATGAAACCAAAATAAACATTTTCTACTACCCAGGTTTGGTTAAAGAGATCTTGGGAACAATGCTGGTGCCTTTTAGCATTTTCACTGTAAGATTTCAAAAACCAACAGAAAGTGCCTATTCATTTCAGTGTATTTCTTTATAAAAGAAAATATGACTTATTAAGTAAAACAAATGTTCGGACTTTCAACAAACTCTATAAAACCAACAAAAGGAAACATATCTTTGTTGATGTTTTTGTCCTCAAAGCAGACGAATCAAAATCGCCTCCAAATGGAGCTCCCTTCCATGCATCCAACCTGAGTAAATTAGAATAATCAGCGTTAAGTGGGCAGAACTTGGAAAAGATTAACGAATCGATTCATCAGCTTCTGTGCAATGTGAATATATTACATGGTCATGTAAGCAATCTTCTTCTTCTTCTTCTTCTTCTTCTTCTTCTTCTTCTTCTTCTTCTTCTTCTTCTTCTTCTTCTGTTTATCTTCTATCCTGATATTATCTGTCACCTTCTTCTTCTTCTTCTTCTTCTTCTTCTTCTTCTTCTTCTTCTTCTTCTGTTTATCTCCTATCCTGGTAGTATCTGTCACTTTCTTCTTCTTCTTCTTCTTCTTCTTCTTCTTCTTCTTCTTCTTCTTCTTCTTCTTCTTCTGTTTTTCTTCAACTTTATCCTCATCATCATCCTCATCCGCCACCTCATTATCATTTATATGCAAGACTATAATTACCACCCATTACATATTTAACTCTTTAACTAACACGAACTTGACGCGTTTTTCTCATTATCATTATTTATCTTTTACCCATATACATATGGCTTCTAGCACTAATCTTACCAAAAACCTTTCCCGCTATGAGCCATTACCTCAGTGGTGGGTTGTCATCAAAAGCCAGCTCCAATGCAACGGCATCTCTTTGGGTGGAACGTTGGACCCCCTTCCGGTACAGTGGACGCTGAAACAATTGAACAGAAGCATAATTTCATGTTCTTATCTAGAGTTTATATGTTTAGTAAATTAAGCACTTATATGCTACAAACGAATTTTAAACATATGAATAAGAGTGCTTATAAACTAGTATTGTCCAAAATTTTATATCTATTGAAATACATGAAACCAAAATAAACATTTTCTACTACCCAGGTTTGGTTATAGAGATCTTGGGAACAATGCTGGTGCCTTTTAGCATTTTCACTGTAAGATTTCAAAAACCAACAGAAAGTGCCTATTCATTTCAGTGTATTTCTTTATAAAAGAAAATATGACTTATTAAGTAAAACAAATGTTCGGACTTTCAACAAACTCAATAAAACCAACAAAAGGAAACATATATTTGTTGATGTTTTTGTCCTCAAAGCAGACGAATCAAAATCGCCTCCAATGGAGCTCCCTTCCATGCATCCAACCTGAGTAAATTAGAATAATCCGCGTTAAGTGGGCAGAACTTGGAAAAGATTAACGAATCGATTCATCAGCTTTTGTGCAATGTGAATATATTACATGGTCATGTAAGTAATCTTCTTCTTCTTCTTCTTCTTCTTCTTCTTCTTCTTCTTCTTCTTCTTCTTCTTCTTCTTCTTCTTCTTCTTCTGTTTTTCTTCAACTTTATCCTTATCATCATCCTCATCCGCCACCTCATCATTATCATTTAAATGCAAGACTATAATTACCACCCATTACATATTTAACTCTTGAACTAACACGAACTTGACGTGTTTTTCTCATTATCATTATTTATGTTTTACCCATATACATATGGCTTCTAGCACTAATCTTACCAAAAACCTTTCCCGCTATGAGCCATTACCTCAGTGGTGGGTTGTCATCAAAAGCCAGCTCCAATGCAACGGCATCTCTTTGGGTGGAACGTTGGACCCCCTTCCGGTACGGTGGACGCTGAAACAATTGAACAGAAGCATAATTTCATGTTCTTATCTAGAGTTTATATGTTTAGTAAATCAAGCACTTATATGCTACAAACGAATATTTAACATATGAATAAGAGTGCTTATAAACTAGCATTGTCCAAAATTTTATATCTATTGAAATACATGAAACCAAAATAAACATTTTCTACAACCCAGGTTTGGTTATAGAGATCTTGGGAACAATGCTGGTGCCTTTTAGCATTTTCACTGTAAGATTTCAAAAACCAACAGAAAGTGCCTATTCATTTCAGTGTATTTCTTTATAAAAGAAAATATGACTTATTAAGTAAAACAAATGTTCGGACTTTCAACAAACTCTATAAAACCAACAAAAGGAAACATATCTTTGTTGATGTTTTTGTCCTCAAAGCAGACGAATCAAAATCGCCTCCAAATGGAGCTCCCTTCCATGCATCCAACCTGAGTAAATTAGAATAATCAGCGTTAAGTGGGCAGCACTTGGAAAAGATTAACGAATCGATTCATCAGCTTTTGTGCAATGTGAATATATTACATGGTCATGTAAGCAATCTTCTTCTTCTTCTTCTTCTTCTTCTTCTTCTTCTTCTTCTTCTTCTTCTTCTTCTTCTTCTTCTTCTTCTTCTTATCTTCTATCCTGGTATTATATGTCACTTTCTTCTTCTTCTTCTTCTTCTTCTTCTTCTTCTTCTTCTTCTTCTTCTTCTTCTTCTTCTTCTTCTTCTTCTGTTTTTCTTCAACTTTATCCTCATCATCATCCTCATCCGCCACCTCATCATTATCATTTAAATGCAAGACTATAATTACCACCCATTACATATTTAACTCTTGAACTAACACGAACTTGACGCGTTTTTCTCATTATCATTATTTATGTTTTACCCATATACATATGGCTTCTAGCACTAATCTTACCAAAAACCTTTCCCGCTATGAGCCATTACCTCAGTGGTGGGTTGTCATCAAAAGCCAGCTCCAATGCAACGGCATCTCTTTGGGTGGAACGTTGGACCCCCTTCCGGTACGGTGGACGCTGAAACAATTGAACAGAAGCATAATTTCATGTTCTTATCTAGAGTTTATATGTTTAGTAAATCAAGCACTTATATGCTACAAACGAATATTTAACATATGAATAAGAGTGCTTATAAACTAGTATTGTCCAAAATTTTATATCTATTGAAATACATGAAACCAAAATAAACATTTTCTACTACCCAGGTTTGGTTAAAGAGATCTTGGGAACAATGCTGGTGCCTTTTAGCATTTTCACTATAAGATTTCAAAAACCAACAGAAAGTGCCTATTCATTTCAGTGTATTTCTTTATAAAAGAAAATATGACTTATTAAGTAAAACAAATGTTCGGACTTTCAACAAACTCTATAAAACCAACAAAAGGAAACATATCTTTGTTGATGTTTTTGTCCTCAAAGCAGACGAATCAAAATCGCCTCCAAATGGAGCTCCCTTCCATGCATCCAACCTGAGTAAATTAGAATAATCAGCGTTAAGTGGGCAGAACTTGGAAAAGATTAACGAATCGATTCATCAGCTTTTGTGCAATGTGAATATATTACATGGTCATGTAAGAAAACTTCTTCTTCTTCTTCTTCATCTTCTTCTTCTTCTTCTTCTTCTTCTTCTTATTCTTCTTCTTCTTCTTCTTCTTCTTCTTCTTCTGTTTTTTCTTCAACTTTATCCTCATCATCATCCTCATCCGCCACCCCATCATTATCATTTAAATGCAAGACTATAATTACCACCCATTACATATTTAACTCTTGAACTAACACGAACTTGACGCGTTTTTCTCATTATCATTATTTATGTTTAACCCATATACATATGGCTTGTAGCACTAGTCTTACCAAAAACCTTTCCCGCTTCGAGCCATTACCTCAGTGGTGGGTTGTCATCAAAAGCCAGCTCCAATGCAACGGCATCTCTTTGGGTTGAACGTTGGACCCCCTTCCGGTACGGTGGACGCTGAAACAATTGAACAGAAGCATAATTTCATGTTCTTATCTAGAGTTTATATGTTTAGTAAATCAAGCACTTATATGCTACAAACGAATATTTAACATATGAATAAGAGTGCTTATAAACTAGTATTGTCCAAAATTTTATATCTATTGAAATACATGAAACCAAAATAAACATTTTCTACTACCCAGGTTTGGTTAAAGAGATCTTGGGAACAATGCTGGTGCCTTTTAGCATTTTCACTATAAGATTTCAAAAACCAACAGAAAGTGCCTATTCATTTCAGTGTATTTCTTTATAAAAGAAAATATGACTTATTAAGTAAAACAAATGTTCGGACTTTCAACAAACTCTATAAAACCAACAAAAGGAAACATATCTTTGTTGATGTTTTTGTCCTCAAAGCAGACGAATCAAAATCGCCTCCAAATGGAGCTCCCTTCCATGCATCCAACCTGAGTAAATTAGAATAATCAGCGTTAAGTGGGCAGAACTTGGAAAAGATTAACGAATCGATTCATCAGCTTTTGTGCAATGTGAATATATTACATGGTCATGTAAGCAATCTTCTTCTTCTTCTTCTTCTTCTTCTTCTTCTTCTTCTTCTTCTTCTTCTTCTTCTTCTTCTTCTTCTTCTTCTTCTGTTTTTCTTCAACTTTATCCTCATCATCATCCTCATCCGCCACCTCATCATTATCATTTAAATGCAAGACTATAATTACCACCCATTACATATTTAACTCTTGAACTAACACGAACTTGACGCGTTTTTCTCATTATCATTATTTATGTTTTACCCATATACATATGGCTTCTAGCACTAATCTTACCAAAAACCTTTCCCGCTATGAGCCATTACCTCAGTGGTGGGTTGTCATCAAAAGCCAGCTCCAATGCAACGGCATCTCTTTGGGTGGAACGTTGGACCCCCTTCCGGTACGGTGGACGCTGAAACAATTGAACAGAAGCATAATTTCATGTTCTTATCTAGAGTTTATATGTTTAGTAAATCAAGCACTTATATGCTACAAACGAATATTTAACATATGAATAAGAGTGCTTATAAACTAGTATTGTCCAAAATTTTATATCTATTGAAATACATGAAACCAAAATAAACATTTTCTACTACCCAGGTTTGGTTAAAGAGATCTTGGGAACAATGCTGGTGCCTTTTAGCATTTTCACTGTAAGATTTCAAAAACCAACAGAAAGTGCCTATTCATTTCAGTGTATTTCTTTATAAAAGAAAATATGACTTATTAAGTAAAACAAATGTTCGGACTTTCAACAAACTCTATAAAACCAACAAAAGGAAACATATCTTTGTTGATGTTTTTGTCCTCAAAGCAGACGAATCAAAATCGCCTCCAAATGGAGCTCCCTTCCATGCATCCAACCTGAGTAAATTAGAATAATCAGCGTTAAGTGGGCAGAACTTGGAAAAGATTAACGAATCGATTCATCAGCTTTTGTGCAATGTGAATATATTACATGGTCATGTAAGCAATCTTCTTCTTCTTCTTCTTTTTCTTCTTCTTCTTCTTCTTCTTCTTCTTCTTCTTCTTCTTCTTCTTCTTCTTCTTCTTCTTCTTCTTCTTCTTCTGTTTTTCTTCAACTCTATCCTCATCATCATCCTCATCCGCCACCTCATCATTATCATTTAAATGCAAGACTATAATTACCACCCATTACATATTTAACTCTTGAACTAACACGAACTTGACGCGTTTTTCTCATTATCATTATTTATGTTTTACCCATATACATATGGCTTCTAGCACTAATCTTACCAAAAACCTTTCCCGCTATGAGCCATTACCTCAGTGGTGGGTTGTCATCAAAAGCCAGCTCCAATGCAACGGCATCTCTTTGGGTGGAACGTTGGACCCCCTTCCGGTACGGTGGACGCTGAAACAATTGAACAGAAGCATAATTTCATGTTCTTATCTAGAGTTTATATGTTTAGTAAATCAAGCACTTATATGCTACAAACGAATATTTAACATATGAATAAGAGTGCTTATAAACTAGTATTGTCCAAAATTTTATATCTATTGAAATACATGAAACCAAAATAAACATTTTCTACTACCCAGGTTTGGTTAAAGAGATCTTGGGAACAATGCTGGTGCCTTTTAGCATTTTCACTGTAAGATTTCAAAAACCAACAGAAAGTGCCTATTCATTTCAGTGTATTTCTTTATAAAAGAAAATATGACTTATTAAGTAAAACAAATGTTCGGACTTTCAACAAACTCTATAAAACCAACAAAAGGAAACATATCTTTGTTGATGTTTTTGTCCTCAAAGCAGACGAATCAAAATCGCCTCCAAATGGAGCTCCCTTCCATGCATCCAACCTGAGTAAATTAGAATAATCAGCGTTAAGTGGGCAGAACTTGGCAAAGATTAACGAATCGATTCATCAGCTTTTGTGCAATGTGAATATATTACATGGTCATGTAAGCAATCTTCTTCTTCTTCTTCTTCTTCTTCTTCTTCTTCTTCTTCTTCTTCTTCTTCTTCTTCTTCTTCTTCTTCTTCTGTTTTTCTTCAACTTTATCCTCATCATCATCCTCATCCGCCACCTCATCATTATCATTTAAATGCAAGACTATAATTACCACCCATTACATATTTAACTCTTGAACTAACACGAACTTGACGCGTTTTTCTCATTATCATTATTTATGTTTTACCCATATACATATGGCTTCTAGCACTAATCTTACCAAAAACCTTTCCCGCTATGAGCCATTACCTCAGTGGTGGGTTGTCATCAAAAGCCAGCTCCAATGCAACGGCATCTCTTTGGGTGGAACGTTGGACCCCCTTCCGGTACGGTGGACGCTGAAACAATTGAACAGAAGCATAATTTCATGTTCTTATCTAGAGTTTATATGTTTAGTAAATCAAGCACTTATATGCTACAAACGAATATTTAACATATGAATAAGAGTGCTTATAAACTAGTATTGTCCAAAATTTTATATCTATTGAAATACATGAAACCAAAATAAACATTTTCTACTACCCAGGTTTGGTTAAAGAGATCTTGGGAACAATGCTGGTGCCTTTTAGCATTTTCACTGTAAGATTTCAAAAACCAACAGAAAGTGCCTATTCATTTCAGTGTATTTCTTTATAAAAGAAAATATGACTTATTAAGTAAAACAAATGTTCGGACTTTCAACAAACTCTATAAAACCAACAAAAGGAAACATATCTTTGTTGATGTTTTTGTCCTCAAAGCAGACGAATCAAAATCACCTCCAAATGGAGCTCCCTTCCATGCATCCAACCTGAGTAAATTAGAATAATCAGCGTTAAGTGGGCAGAACTTGGAAAAGATTAACGAATCGATTCATCAGCTTTTGTGCAATGTGAATATATTACATGGTCATGTAAGCAATCTTCTTCTTCTTCTTCTTCTTGTTCTTCTTCTTGTTCTTCTTCTTCTTCTTCTTCTTCTTCTTCTTCTTCTTCTTCTTCTTCTTCTTCTTCTTCTTCTTCTTCTTCTTCTTCTGTTTTTCTTCAACTTTATCCTCATCATCATCCTCATCCGCCACCTCATCATTATCATCTAAATGCAAGACTATAATTACCACCCATTACATATTTAACTCTTGAACTAACACGAACTTAACGCGTTTTTCTCATTATCATTATTTATGTTTTACCCATATACATATGGCTTCTAGCACTAATCTTACCAAAAACCTTTCCCGCTATGAGCCATTACCTCAGTGGTGGGTTGTCATCAAAAGCCAGCTCCAATGCAACGGCATCTCTTTGGGTGGAACGTTGGACCCCCTTCCGGTACGGTGGACGCTGAAACAATTGAACAGAAGCATAATTTCATGTTCTTATCTAGAGTTTATATGTTTAGTAAATCAAGCACTTATATGCTACAAACGAATATTTAACATATGAATAAGAGTGCTTATAAACTAGTATTGTCCAAAATTTTATATCTATTGAAATACATGAAACCAAAATAAACATTTTCTACTACCCAGGTTTGGTTAAAGAGATCTTGGGAACAATGCTGGTGCCTTTTAGCATTTTCACTGTAAGATTTCAAAAACCAACAGAAAGTGCCTATTCATTTCAGTGTATTTCTTTATAAAAGAAAATATGACTTATTAAGTAAAACAAATGTTCGGACTTTCAACAAACTCTATAAAACCAACAAAAGGAAACATATCTTTGTTGATGTTTTTGTCCTCAAAGCAGACGAATCAAAATCGCCTCCAAATGGAGCTCCCTTCCATGCATCCAACCTGAGTAAATTAGAATAATCAGCGTTAAGTGGGCAGAACTTGGAAAAGATTAACGAATCGATTCATCAGCTTTTGTGCAATGTGAATATATTACATGGTCATGTAAGCAATCTTCTTCTTCTTCTTCTTTTTCTTCTTCTTCTTCTTCTTCTTCTTCTTCTTCTTCTTCTTCTGTTTTTCTTCAACTTTATCCTCATCATCATCCTCATCCGCCACCTCATCATTATCATTTAAATGCAAGACTATAATTACCACCCATTACATATTTAACTCTTGAACTAACACGAACTTGACGCGTTTTTCTCATTATCATTATTTATGTTTTACCCATATACATATGGCTTCTAGCACTAATCTTACCAAAAACCTTTCCCGCTATGAGCCATTACCTCAGTGGTGGGTTGTCATCAAAAGCCAGCTCCAATGCAACGGCATCTCTTTGGGTGGAACGTTGGACCCCCTTCCGGTACGGTGGACGCTGAAACAATTGAACAGAAGCATAATTTCATGTTCTTATCTAGAGTTTATATGTTTAGTAAATCAAGCACTTATATGCTACAAACGAATATTTAACATATGAATAAGAGTGCTTATAAACTAGTATTGTCCAAAATTTTATATCTATTGAAATACATGAAACCAAAATAAACATTTTCTACTACGCAGGTTTGGTTATAGAGATCTTGGGAACAATGCTGGTGCCTTTTAGCATTTTCACTGTAAGATTTCAAAAACCAACAGAAAGTGCCTATTCATTTCAGTGTATTTCTTTATAAAAGAAAATATGACTTATTAAGTAAAACAAATGTTCGGACTTTCAACAAACTCTATAAAACCAACAAAAGGAAACATATCTTTGTTGATGTTTTTGTCCTCAAAGCAGACGAATCAAAATCGCCTCCAAATGGAGCTCCCTTCCATGCATCCAACCTGAGTAAATTAGAATAATCAGCGTTAAGTGGGCAGAACTTGGAAAAGATTAACGAATCGATTCATCAGCTTTTGTGCAATGTGAATATATTACATGGTCATGTAAGCAATCTTCTTCTTCTTCTTCTTCTTCTTCTTCTTCTTCTTCTTCTTCTTCTTCTTCTTCTTCTGTTTTTCTTCAACTTTATCCTCATCATCATCCTCATCCGCCACCTCATCATTATCATTTAAATGCAAGACTATAATTACCACCCATTACATATTTAACTCTTGAACTAACACGAACTTGACGCGTTTTTCTCATTATCATTATTTATGTTTAACCCATATACATATGGCTTCTAGCACTAATCTTACCAAAAACCTTTCCCGCTATGAGCCATTACCTCAGTGGTGGGTTGTCATCAAAAGCCAGCTCCAATGCAACGGCATCTCTTTGGGTGGAACGTTGGACCCCTTCCGGTACGGTGGACGCTGAAACAATTGAACAGAAGCATAATTTCATGTTCTTATCTAGAGTTTATATGTTTAGTAAATCAAGCACTTATATGCTACAAACGAATATTTAACATATGAATAAGAGTGCTTATAAACTAGTATTGTCCAAAATTTTATATCTATTGAAATACATGAAACCAAAATAAACATTTTCTACTACCCAGGTTTGGTTAAAGAGATCTTGGGAACAATGCTGGTGCCTTTTAGCATTTTCACTGTAAGATTTCAAAAACCAACAGAAAGTGCCTATTCATTTCAGTGTATTTCTTTATAAAAGAAAATATGACTTATTAAGTAAAACAAATGTTCGGACTTTCAACAAACTCTATAAAACCAACAAAAGGAAACATATCTTTGTTGATGTTTTTGTCCTCAAAGCAGACGAATCAAAATCGCCTCCAAATGGAGCTCCCTTCCATGCATCCAACCTGAGTAAATTAGAATAATCAGCGTTAAGTGGGCAGAACTTGGAAAAGATTAACGAATCGATTCATCAGCTTTTGTGCAATGTGAATATATTACATGGTCATGTAAGCAATCTTCTTCTTCTTCTTCTTCTTCTTCTTCTTCTTCTTCTTCTTCTTCTTCTTCTTCTTCTTCTTCTTCTTATCTTCTATCCTGGTATTATCTGTCACTTTCTTCTTCTTCTTCTTCTTCTTCTTCTTCTTCTTCTTCTTCTTCTTCTTCTTCTTCTTCTTCTTCTTCTTCTTCTTCTTCTTCTGTTTTTCTTCAACTTTATCCTCATCATCATCCTCATCCGCCACCTCATCATTATCATTTATATGCAAGACTATAATTACCACCCATTACATATTTAACTCTTGAACTAACACGAACTTGACGCGTTTTTCTCATTATCATTATTTATGTTTTACCCATATACATATTGCTTCTAGCACTAATCTTACCAAAAACGTTTCCCGCTATGAGCCATTACCTCAGTGGTGGGTTGTCATCAAAAGCCAGCTCCAATGCAACGGCATCTCTTTGGGTTGAACGTTGGACCCCCTTCCGGTACGGTGGACGCTGAAACAATTGAACAGAAGCATAATTTCATGTTCTTATCTAGAGTTTATATGTTTAGTAAATCAAGCACTTATATGCTACAAACGAATATTTAACATATGAATAAGAGTGCTTATAAACTAGTATTGTCCAAAATTTTATATCTATTGAAATACATGAAACCAAAATAAACATTTTCTACTACCCAGGTTTGGTTAAAGAGATCTTGGGAACAATGCTGGTGCCTTTTAGCATTTTCACTGTAAGATTTCAAAAACCAACAGAAAGTGCCTATTCATTTCAGTGTATTTCTTTATAAAAGAAAATATGACTTATTAAGTAAAACAAATGTTCGGACTTTCAACAAACTCTATAAAACCAACAAAAGGAAACATATCTTTGTTGATGTTTTTGTCCTCAAAGCAGACGAATCAAAATCGCCTCCAAATGGAGCTCCCTTCCATGCATCCAACCTGAGTAAATTAGAATAATCAGCGT
Source organism: Mya arenaria (assembly GCF_026914265.1). NCBI lineage: Eukaryota > Metazoa > Mollusca > Bivalvia > Myida > Myidae > Mya > Mya arenaria. Next base: position 37,936,327 of record NC_069132.1, read on the forward strand.
TAAGTGGGCAGAACTTGGAAAAGATTAACGAATCGATTCATCAGCTTTTGTGCAATGTGAATATATTACATGGTCATGTAAGCAATCTTCTTCTTCTTCTTCTTCTTCTTCTTCTTCTTCTTCTTCTTCTTCTTCTTCTTCTTCTTCTTCTTCTTCTTCTGTTTTTCTTCAACTTTATCCTCATCATCATCCTCATCCGCCACCTCATCATTATCATTTAAATGCAAGACTATAATTACCACCCATTACATATTTAACTCTTGAACTAACACGAACTTGACGCGTTTTTCTCATTATCATTATTTATGTTTTACCCATATACATATGGCTTCTAGCACTAATCTTACCAAAAACCTTTCCCGCTATGAGCCATTACCTCAGTGGTGGGTTGTCATCAAAAGCCAGCTCCAATGCAACGGCATCTCTTTGGGTGGAACGTTGGACCCCCTTCCGGTACGGTGGACGCTGAAACAATTGAACAGAAGCATAATTTCATGTTCTTATCTAGAGTTTATATGTTTAGTAAATCAAGCACTTATATGCTACAAACGAATATTTAACATATGAATAAGAGTGCTTATAAACTAGTATTGTCCAAAATTTTATATCTATTGAAATACATGAAACCAAAATAAACATTTTCTACTACCCAGGTTTGGTTAAAGAGATCTTGGGAACAATGCTGGTGCCTTTTAGCATTTTCACTATAAGATTTCAAAAACCAACAGAAAGTGCCTATTCATTTCAGTGTATTTCTTTATAAAAGAAAATATGACTTATTAAGTAAAACAAATGTTCGGACTTTCAACAAACTCTATAAAACCAACAAAAGGAAACATATCTTTGTTGATGTTTTTGTCCTCAAAGCAGACGAATCAAAATCGCCTCCAAATGGAGCTCCCTTCCATGCATCCAACCTGAGTAAATTAGAATAATCAGCGTTAAGTGGGCAGAACTTGGAAAAGATTAACGAATCGATTCATCAGCTTTTGTGCAATGTGAATATATTACATGGTCATGTAAGAAAACTTCTTCTTCTTCTTCTTCTTCTTCATCTTCTTCTTCTTCTTCTTCTTCTTCTTCTTCTTCTTCTTCTTCTTCTTCTTCTTCTTCTTCTTCTTCTTCTTCTTCTGTTTTTCTTCAACTTTATCCTCATCATCATCCTCATCCGCCACCCATCATTATCATTTAAATGCAAGACTATAATTACCACCCATTACATATTTAACTCTTGAACTAACACGAACTTGACGCGTTTTTCTCATTATCATTATTTATGTTTTAACCCATATACATATGGCTTGTAGCACTAGTCTTACCAAAAACCTTTCCCGCTATCGAGCCATTACCTCAGTGGTGGGTTGTCATCAAAAGCCAGCTCCAATGCAACGGCATCTCTTTGGGTGGAACGTTGGACCCCCTTCCGGTACGGTGGACGCTGAAACAATTGAACAGAAGCATAATTTCATGTTCTTATCTAGAGTTTATATGTTTAGTAAATCAAGCACTTATATGCTACAAACGAATATTTAACATATGAATAAGAGTGCTTATAAACTAGTATTGTCCAAAATTTTATATCTATTGAAATACATGAAACCAAAATAAACATTTTCTACTACCCAGGTTTGGTTAAAGAGATCTTGGGAACAATGCTGGTGCCTTTTAGCATTTTCACTGTAAGATTTCAAAAACCAACAGAAAGTGCCTATTCATTTCAGTGTATTTCTTTATAAAAGAAAATATGACTTATTAAGTAAAACAAATGTTCGGACTTTCAACAAACTCTATAAAACCAACAAAAGGAAACATATCTTTGTTGATGTTTTTGTCCTCAAAGCAGACGAATCAAAATCGCCTCCAAATGGAGCTCCCTTCCATGCATCCAACCTGAGTAAATTAGAATAATCAGCGTTAAGTGGGCAGAACTTGGAAAAGATTAACGAATCGATTCATCAGCTTTTGTGCAATGTGAATATATTACATGGTCATGTAAGCAACCTTCTTCTTCTTCTTCTTCTTGTTCTTCTTCTTGTTCTTCTTGTTCTTCTTGTTCTTCTTCTTCTTCTTCTTCTTCTTCTTCTTCTTCTTCTTCTTCTTCTTCTTCTTCTTCTTCTTCTTCTTCTTCTTCTTCTGTTTTTCTTCAACTTTATCCTCATCATCATCCTCATCCGCCACCTCATCATTATCATCTAAATGCAAGACTATAATTACCACCCATTACATATTTAACTCTTGAACTAACACGAACTTGACGCGTTTTTCTCATTATCATTATTTATGTTTTACCCATATACATATGGCTTCTAGCACTAATCTTACCAAAAACCTTTCCCGCTATGAGCCATTACCTCAGTGGTGGGTTGTCATCAAAAGCCAGCTCCAATGCAACGGCATCTCTTTGGGTGGAACGTTGGACCCCCTTCCGGTACGGTGGACGCTGAAACAATTGAACAGAAGCATAATTTCATGTTCTTATCTAGAGTTTATATGTTTAGTAAATCAAGCACTTATATGCTACAAACGAATATTTAACATATGAATAAGAGTGCTTATAAACTAGTATTGTCCAAAATTTTATATCTATTGAAATACATGAAACCAAAATAAACATTTTCTACTACCCAGGTTTGGTTAAAGAGATCTTGGGAACAATGCTGGTGCCTTTTAGCATTTTCACTAGTAAGATTTCAAAAACCAACAGAAAGTGCCTATTCATTTCAGTGTATTTCTTTATAAAAGAAAATATGACTTATTAAGTAAAACAAATGTTCGGACTTTCAACAAACTCTATAAAACCAACAAAAGGAAACATATCTTTGTTGATGTTTTTGTCCTCAAAGCAGACGAATCAAAATCGCCTCCAAATGGAGCTCCCTTCCATGCATCCAACCTGAGTAAATTAGAATAATCAGCGTTAAGTGGGCAGAACTTGGAAAAGATTAACGAATCGATTCATCAGCTTTTGTGCAATGTGAATATATTACATGGTCATGTAAGAAAACTTCTTCTTCTTCTTCTTCTTCTTCATCTTCTTCTTCTTCTTCTTCTTCTTCTTCTTCTTCTTCTTCTTCTTCTTCTTCTTCTTCTTCTTCTTCTTCTTCTTCTGTTTTTTCTTCAACTTTATCCTCATCATCATCCTCATCCGCCACCCCATCATTATCATTTAAATGCAAGACTATAATTACCACCCATTACATATTTAACTCTTGAACTAACACGAACTTGACGCGTTTTTCTCATTATCATTATTTATGTTTTACCCATATACATATGGCTTCTAGCACTAATCTTACCAAAAACCTTTCCCGCTATGAGCCATTACCTCAGTGGTGGGTTGTCATCAAAAGCCAGCTCCAATGCAACGGCATCTCTTTGGGTGGAACGTTGGACCCCCTTCCGGTACGGTGGACGCTGAAACAATTGAACAGAAGCATAATTTCATGTTCTTATCTAGAGTTTATATGTTTAGTAAATCAAGCACTTATATGCTACAAACGAATATTTAACATATGAATAAGAGTGCTTATAAACTAGTATTGTCCAAAATTTTATATCTATTGAAATACATGAAACCAAAATAAACATTTTCTACTACCCAGGTTTGGTTAAAGAGATCTTGGGAACAATGCTGGTGCCTTTTAGCATTTTCACTGTAAGATTTCAAAAACCAACAGAAAGTGCCTATTCATTTCAGTGTATTTCTTTATAAAAGAAAATATGACTTATTAAGTAAAACAAATGTTCGGACTTTCAACAAACTCTATAAAACCAACAAAAGGAAACATATCTTTGTTGATGTTTTTGTCCTCAAAGCAGACGAATCAAAATCGCCTCCAAATGGAGCTCCCTTCCATGCATCCAACCTGAGTAAATTAGAATAATCAGCGTTAAGTGGGCAGAACTTGGAAAAGATTAACGAATCGATTCATCAGCTTTTGTGCAATGTGAATATATTACATGGTCATGTAAGAAAACTTCTTCTTCTTCTTCTTCATCTTCTTCTTCTTCTTCTTCTTCTTCTTCTTCTTCTTCTTCTTCTTCTTCTTCTTCTTCTTCTTCTTCTTCTTCTGTTTTTTCTTCAACTTTATCCTCATCATCATCCTCATCCGCCACCCCATCATTATCATTTAAATGCAAGACTATAATTACCACCCATTACATATTTAACTCTTGAACTAACACGAACTTGACGCGTTTTTCTCATTATCATTATTTATGTTTAACCCATATACATATGGCTTGTAGCACTAGTCTTACCAAAAACCTTTCCCGCTATCGAGCCATTACCTCAGTGGTGGGTTGTCATCAAAAGCCAGCTCCAATGCAACGGCATCTCTTTGGGTTGAACGTTGGACCCCCTTCCGGTACGGTGGACGCTGAAACAATTGAACAGAAGCATAATTTCATGTTCTTATCTAGAGTTTATATGTTTAGTAAATCAAGCACTTATATGCTACAAACGAATATTTAACATATGAATAAGAGTGCTTATAAACTAGTATTGTCCAAAATTTTATATCTATTGAAATACATGAAACCAAAATAAACATTTTCTACTACCCAGGTTTGGTTAAAGAGATCTTGGGAACAATGCTGGTGCCTTTTAGCATTTTCACTGTAAGATTTCAAAAACCAACAGAAAGTGCCTATTCATTTCAGTGTATTTCTTTATAAAAGAAAATATGACTTATTAAGTAAAACAAATGTTCGGACTTTCAACAAACTCTATAAAACCAACAAAAGGAAACATATCTTTGTTGATGTTTTTGTCCTCAAAGCAGACGAATCAAAATCGCCTCCAAATGGAGCTCCCTTCCATGCATCCAACCTGAGTAAATTAGAATAATCAGCGTTAAGTGGGCAGAACTTGGAAAAGATTAACGAATCGATTCATCAGCTTTTGTGCAATGTGAATATATTACATGGTCATGTAAGCAATCTTCTTCTTCTTCTTCTTCTTCTTCTTCTTCTTCTTCTTCTTCTTCTTCTTCTTCTTCTTCTTCTTCTGTTTTTCTTCAACTTTATCCTCATCATCATCCTCATCCGCCACCTTATCATTATCATTTAAATGCAAGACTATAATTACCACCCATTACATATTTAACTCTTGAACTAACACGAACTTGACGCGTTTTTCTCATTATCATTATTTATGTTTTACCCATATACATATGGCTTCTAGCACTAATCTTACCAAAAACCTTTCCCGCTATGAGCCATTACCTCAGTGGTGGGTTGTCATCAAAAGCCAGCTCCAATGCAACGGCATCTCTTTGGGTGGAACGTTGGACCCCCTTCCGGTACGGTGGACGCTGAAACAATTGAACAGAAGCATAATTTCATGTTCTTATCTAGAGTTTATATGTTTAGTAAATCAAGCACTTATATGCTACAAACGAATATTTAACATATGAATAAGAGTGCTTATAAACTAGTATTGTCCAAAATTTTATATCTATTGAAATACATGAAACCAAAATAAACATTTTCTACTACCCAGGTTTGGTTAAAGAGATCTTGGGAACAATGCTGGTGCCTTTTAGCATTTTCACTGTAAGATTTCAAAAACCAACAGAAAGTGCCTATTCATTTCAGTGTATTTCTTTATAAAAGAAAATATGACTTATTAAGTAAAACAAATGTTCGGACTTTCAACAAACTCTATAAAACCAACAAAAGGAAACATATCTTTGTTGATGTTTTTGTCCTCAAAGCAGACGAATCAAAATCGCCTCCAAATGGAGCTCCCTTCCATGCATCCAACCTGAGTAAATTAGAATAATCAGCGTTAAGTGGGCAGAACTTGGAAAAGATTAACGAATCGATTCATCAGCTTTTGTGCAATGTGAATATATTACATGGTCATGTAAGCAACCTTCTTCTTGTTCTTCTTCTTCTTCTTCTTCTTCTTCTTCTTCTTCTTCTTCTTCTTCTTCTTCTTCTTCTTCTTCTTCTTCTTCTGTTTTTCTTCAACTTTATCCTCATCATCATCCTCATCCGCCACCTCATCATTATCATCTAAATGCAAGACTATAATTACCACCCATTACATATTTAACTCTTGAACTAACACGAACTTGACGCGTTTTTCTCATTATCATTATTTATGTTTTACCCATATACATATGGCTTCTAGCACTAATCTTACCAAAAACCTTTCCCGCTATGAGCCATTACCTCAGTGGTGGGTTGTCATCAAAAGCCAGCTCCAATGCAACGGCATCTCTTTGGGTGGAACGTTGGACCCCCTTCCGGTACGGTGGACGCTGAAACAATTGAACAGAAGCATAATTTCATGTTCTTATCTAGAGTTTATATGTTTAGTAAATCAAGCACTTATATGCTACAAACGAATATTTAACATATGAATAAGAGTGCTTATAAACTAGTATTGTCCAAAATTTTATATCTATTGAAATACATGAAACCAAAATAAACATTTTCTACTACCCAGGTTTGGTTAAAGAGATCTTGGGAACAATGCTGGTGCCTTTTAGCATTTTCACTGTAAGATTTCAAAAACCAACAGAAAGTGCCTATTCATTTCAGTGTATTTCTTTATAAAAGAAAATATGACTTATTAAGTAAAACAAATGTTCGGACTTTCAACAAACTCTATAAAACCAACAAAAGGAAACATATCTTTGTTGATGTTTTTGTCCTCAAAGCAGACGAATCAAAATCGCCTCCAAATGGAGCTCCCTTCCATGCATCCAACCTGAGTAAATTAGAATAATCAGCGTTAAGTGGGCAGAACTTGGAAAAGATTAACGAATCGATTCATCAGCTTTTGTGCAATGTGAATATATTACATGGTCATGTAAGCAATCTTCTTCTTCTTCTTCTTCTTCTTCTTCTTCTTGTTGTTCTTCTTGTTCTTCTTGTTCTTGTTCTTCTTCTTCTTCTTCTTCTTCTTCTTCTTCTTCTTCTTCTTCTTCTTCTTCTTCTTCTTCTTCTTCTTCTGTTTTTCTTCAACTTTATCCTCATCATCATCCTCATCCGCCACCTCATCATTATCATTTAAATGCAAGACTATAATTACCACCCATTACATATTTAACTCTTGAACTAACACGAACTTAACGCGTTTTTCTCATTATCATTATTTATGTTTTACCCATATACATATGGCTTCTAGCACTAATCTTACCAAAAACCTTTCCCGCTATGAGCCATTACCTCAGTGGTGGGTTGTCATCAAAAGCCAGCTCCAATGCAACGGCATCTCTTTGGGTGGAACGTTGGACCCCCTTCCGGTACGGTGGACGCTGAAACAATTGAACAGAAGCATAATTTCATGTTCTTATCTAGAGTTTATATGTTTAGTAAATCAAGCACTTATATGCTACAAACGAATATTTAACATATGAATAAGAGTGCTTATAAACTAGTATTGTCCAAAATTTTATATCTATTGAAATACATGAAACCAAAATAAACATTTTCTACTACCCAGGTTTGGTTAAAGAGATCTTGGGAACAATGCTGGTGCCTTTTAGCATTTTCACTGTAAGATTTCAAAAACCAACAGAAAGTGCCTATTCATTTCAGTGTATTTCTTTATAAAGAAAATATGACTTATTAAGTAAAACAAATGTTCGGACTTTCAACAAACTCTATAAAACAACAAAAGGAAACATATCTTTGTTGATGTTTTTGTCCTCAAAGCAGACGAATCAAAATCGCCTCCAAATGGAGCTCCCTTCCATGCATCCAACCTGAGTAAATTAGAATAATCAGCGTTAAGTGGGCAGAACTTGGAAAAGATTAACGAATCGATTCATCAGCTTTTGTGCAATGTGAATATATTACATGGTCATGTAAGCATCTTCATTCTTCTTCTACTTCTTTTCTTCTTTTCTTCTTCTCTTCTCTTCTTCTTTCTTCTTCTTCTTCTGTTTTTCTTCAACTTATCCTCATCATCATCCTCATCCGCCACCTCATCATTATCATTTAAATGCAAGACTAAATTACCACCCATACATATTTACTCTTGAACTAACACGAACTTGACGCGTTTTTCTCATTATCATTATTTATGTTTTACCCAAATCCATATGGCTTCTAGCACTAATCTACCAAAAACCTTTCCCGCTATGAGCCAATACCTCAGTGGTGGGTTTTCATCAAAAGCCAGCTCCAATGCAACGGCATCTCTTTGGGTGGAACGTTGACCCCCTTCCGGTACGGTGGACGCTGAAACAATTGAACAAAGCATAATTCATGTTCTATCTGAGTTTATATGTTTAGTAAATCAAGCACTTATATGCTACAACGAATATTTAACATATGAATAAGAGTGCTTATAAACTAGTATTGTCCAAAATTTTATATCTATTGAAATACATGAAACCAAAATAAACATTTTCTACTACCAGGTTTGGTTAAGAGATATCTGGGAACAATGCTGGTGCCTTTTAGCATTTTCACTGTAAGATTTCAAAAACCAACAGAAGTGCCTATTCATTTCAGTGTATTTCTTATAAAAAAAATATGACTTATTAAGTAAAACAAATGTTCGGCTTTCAACAAACTCTATAAAACCACAAAAGGAAACATATCTTTGTTGATGTTTTTGTCCTCAAAGCAGACGAATCAAAATCGCCTCCAAATGGAGCTCCCTTCCATGCACCAACCTGAGTAAATTAGAATAATCAGCGTTAAGTGGGCAGAACTTGAAAGATTAACGATCGATTCATCAGCTTTTGTGCAATGTGAATATATTACATGGCCATGTAAGCAATATTCTTCTTCTTCTTCTTCTTCTTCTTCTTCTTCTTCTTCTTTCTTCTTCTTCTTCTTCTCCCTGTTTTTCTTCAACTTTATCCTCATTATCATCCTCATCCGCCACCTCACCATTACCATTTTAATGCAAGACTATAATTACCACCCATTACATATTTAACTCTTGAACTAACAACGAACTTGACGCGTTTTCTCATTATCATTATTTATGTTTACCCATATACATATGGCTTCTAGCACTAATCTTACCAAAACCTTTCCCGCTATGAGCCATTACCTCAGTGGTGGGTTGTCATCAAAAGCCAGCTCCAATGCAACGGCATCTCTTTGGGTGGAACGTTGGACCCCTTCCGGTACGGTGGACGCTGAAACAATTGAACAGAAGCATAATTTCATGTTCTTATCTAGAGTTTATATGTTTAGTAATCAGCACTTATATGCTACAAACGAATATTTAACATATGAATAAGAGTGCTTATAAACAGTATTGTCCAAAATTTTATATCTATTGAAATACATGAAACCAAAAACATTTTCTACTACCCAGGTTTGGTTAAAGAGATCTTGGGAACAATGCTGGTGCCTTTTAGCATTTTCACTGTAAGATTTCAAAAACCAACAGAAATGCCTATTCATTTCAGTGTATTTCTTTATAAAAGAAAATATGACTTATTGATAAAACAGTTCGGACTTTCAACAAACTCTATAAAACCAACAAAAGAAACATACTCTTGTTGATGTTTTTGTCCTCAAAGCAGACGAATCAAAATCGCCTCCAAATGGAGCTCCCTTCCTGCATCCAACCTGAGTAAATTAGAATAATCAGCGTTAAGTGGGCAGAACTTGGAAAAGATTAACGAATCGATTCATCAGCTTTTGTGCAATGTGAATATATTACATGGTCATGTACAATCTCTTCTCTTCTTCTTCTTCTTCTTCTTCTTCTTCTTCTTCTTCTTCTTCTTCTTCTTCTTCTGTCTTCTTCTTCTTCTTCTTCTTCTTCTTCTTCTTTCTTTCTCTTCTTCTTCTTCTTTTTTCTTACACTTTATCCTCATCATCATCCTCATCCCGCACCTCATCATTATCATTTAATGCAAGACTATAATTACCACCCATTACATATTTAACTCTTGAACTAACACGAACTTGACGCGTTTTTCTCATTATCATTATTTATGTTTTACCCATATACATATGCTTCTAGCACTAATCTTACCAAAAACTTTCCCTATGAGCATTACCAGTGGTGGGTTGTCATCAAAAGCCAGCTCCAATGCAACGCATCTCTTTGGGTAACGTTGGACCCCCTTCCGGTACGTGGACGCTGAAAACATTGAACAGAAGCATAATTTATGTTCTTATCTAGAGTTTATATGTTTAGTAAATCAAGCACTTATATGCTACAAACGAATATTTAACATATGAATAAGAGTGCTTATAAACTAGTATTGTCCAATTTTATATCTATTGAAATACATGAAACCAAAATAAACATTTTCTACTACCCAGGTTTGGTTAAAGAGATCTTGGGAACAATGCTGGTGCCTTTAGCATTTTCACTGTAAAATTTCAAAACCAACAGAAAGTGCTATTCTTTCAGTGTATTTCTTTATAAAAGAAAATATGACTTATTAAGTAAACAAATGTTCGGACTTTCAACAAACTCTATAAAACCAACAAAAGGAAACATATCTTTGTTGATGTTTTTGTCCTCAAAGCAGACGAATCAAAATCGCCTCCAAATGGAGCTCCTCTTCCATGCATCCAACCTGAGTAAATTAGAATAACAGCGTTAAGTGGGCAAACTTGGAAAAGATTAACGAATCGATTCATCAGCTTTGTGCAATGTGAATATATTACATGGTCATGTAAGCAATCTTCTTCTTTCTTCTTCTTCTTCTTCTTCTTTCTTCTTTTCTTCTTCTTCTTTCTTCTTCTTTTCTTCTTCTTCTTTCTGTTTTTTCTTCAACTTTATCCTCATCATCATCCTCATCCGCCACCTCATCATTATCATTTAATGCAAGACTATAATTACCACCCATTACATATTTACTCTTGAACTAACACGAACTTGACCGTTTTTCTCATTATCATTATTTATGTTTTACCCATATACATATGGCTTCTAGCACTAATCTTACCAAAAACCTTCCCGCTATGAGCCATTACCTCATGGGTGGGTTGTCATCAAAAGCCAGCTCCAATGCAACGGCATCTCTTTGGGTGGAACGTTGGACCCCCTTCCGTACGGTGGACGCTGAAACATTGAACAGAGCATAATTTCATGTTCTTATCTAAGATTTATATGTTTAGTAAATCAAGCACTTATATGCTACAACGAATATTTAACATATGAATAAGGTGCTTATAAACTAGTATTGTCCAAATTTTATATCTATTGAATACATGAAACCAAATAAACATTTTCTCTACCCAGGTTTGGTTAAAGAGATCTTGGGAACAATGCTGGTGCCTTTTAGCATTTTCACTTAAATTTCAAAAACCAACAGAAAGTGCCTATTCATTTCATGTATTTCTTATAAAAGAAAATATGACTTATTAAGTAAAACAATTTTCGGACTTTCACAAACTCTATAAAACCAACAAAAAGAACATATCTTTGTTGATGTTTTTGTCCTCAAAGCAGACGAATCAAAATCGCCTCAAATGGAGCTCCCTCCATGCATCCACCCTGAGTATTAGAATATCACGTTAATGGGAGAACTTGAAAAGATTAACAATCGATTCATCAGCTTTTGTGCAATGTGAATATATTACATGGTCATGTAGAATCTTCTTCTTCTCTTCTTCTTCTTCTTCTTCTTCTTCTTCTTCTTCTTCTTCTTCTTCTTCTTCTTCTTCTTCTTCTTCTTCTTTCTTCTTCTTCTTCTTCTGTTTTTTCTTCAACTTTATCCTCATCATCATCCTCATCCGCCACCATCATTATCATTTAAATCAAGACTATAATTACCACCCATTACATATTTAACTCTTGAACTAACACGAACTTGACGCGTTTTTCTCATTATCATTATTTATGTTTTACCCATATACATATGGCTTTAGCACTAATCTTACACAAAACCTTTCCCGCTATGAGCCATTACCTCAGTGGTGGTTGTCATCAAAAGCCAGCTCCAATGCAACGGCATCTCTTTGGGTGAACGTTGGACCCCCTTCCGGTACGGTGGACGCTGAAACAATTGACAGAAGCATAATTTCATGTTCTTATCTAGAGTTTTATGTTTAGTAATCAAGCACTTATATCTACAAACGTTATTTAACATATGAATAAGAGTGCTTATAAACTAGTATTGTCCAAATTTTATATCTATAGAATACATGAAACCAAAATAAACATTTTCTACTACCCAGGTTGGTTAAAGAGATCTGGAACAATGCTGGTGCCTTTTAGCATTTTCACTGTAAGATTTCAAAAACCAACAGAAAGTGCCTATTCATTTCAGTGTATTTCTTTATAAAAAAAAATATGACTTATTAGTAAAACAAATGTTCGGACTTTCAACAAACTCTATAAAACCAACAAAGGAAACATATCTTTGTTGATGTTTTTGTCCTCAAAGCAGACGAATCAAAATCGCCTCCAAATGACTCCCTTCCATGCATCCAACCTGAGTAAATTAGAATAATCAGCGTTAGTGGGCAGAACTTGGAAAAGATTAACGAATCGATTCATCAGCTTTTGTGCAATGTGAAATAATTACGTGTCATGTAAGCAATTCTTCTTCTTCTTCTTCTTTCTTCTTCTTCTTCTTCTTCTTCTTCTTCTTCTTCTTCTTCTTCTCTTCTTCTTCTTCTTCTTCTTCTTCTTCTTCTTTTCTTCTTCTTCTTCTGTTTTCTTCAACTTTATCCTCATCATCATCCTCATCCGCCACCTCATCATTATCATTTAAATGCAAGACTATAATTACACCCATTATCATATAACTCTTGAACTAACACGAACTTGACGCGTTTTTCTCATTATCATTATTTATGTTTTACCCATATCATATGGCTTCTAGCACTAATCTTACCAAAAACCTTTCCCGCTATGACCATTACCTCGTGGTGGGTTGTCATCAAAAGCCACCTCCAATGCAACGGCATCTCTTTGGGTGGAACGTTGGACCCCCTTCCGGTACGGTGGACGCTGAAACAATTGAACAGAAGCATAATTTCATGTTTCTATCTAGAGTTTATATGTTTAGTAAATCAACATTATGCTACAAACGAATATTTAACATATGATAAAGAGTGCTTATAAACTAGTATTGTCCAAAATTTTATATCTATTGAAATACATGAAACCAAATAAACATTTTCTACTACCCAGGTTTGGTTAAAGAATCTTGGACAATGCTGGTGCCTTTTAGCATTTTCCTACTGAGTTTCAAAAACCAACAGAAAGTGCCTATTCATTTCAGTGTATTTCTTTATAAAGAAAATATGACTTATTAAGTAAAACAAATGTTCGGACTTTCAACAAAAACTCTATAAAACCACAAAAGGAAACATATCTTGTTGATGTTTTTGTCCTCAAAGCAGACGAATCAAAATCGCCTCCAAATGGAGCTCCCTTCCATGCATCCAACCTGAGTAATTAGTAATCAGCGTTAATGGGCGAACTTGGAAAAGATTAACGAATCGATTCATCAGCTTTGTGCAATGTGATATATTACATGGTCATGTAAGAACTCTTCTTCTTCTTCTTCTTCTTCTCTTCTTCTTCTTCTTCTTCTTCTTCTTCTTCTTCTTCTTCTTCTCTTCTTCTTCTTCTTCTTCTTCTTCTTCTTCTTCTTCTGTTTTTTCTTAACTTTCCTCATCATCATCCTCATCCGCCACCATCATTATCATTTAAATGCAAGACTATAATTACCACCCATTACATATTTAACTCTTGAACTAACACGAACTTGACGCGTTTTTCTCATTATCATTATTTATGTTTTACCCATATACATATGGCTTCTAGCACTAATCTTACCAAAAACCTTTCCCGCTATGAGCCATTACCTCAGTGGTGGGTTGTCATCAAAAGCCAGCTCCAATGCAACGGCATCTCTTTGGGTGGAACGTTGGACCCCCTTCCGGTACGGGTGACGCTGAAACAATTGAACAGAAATAATTCATGTTCTTTCTAAGTTTATATGTTTAGTAAATCAAGCACTTATATGCTACAAACGAATATTTAACATATGAATAAGAGTGCTTATAAACTAGTATTGTCCAAAATTTTATATCTATTGAAATACATGAAACCAAAATAAACATTTTCTACACCCAGGTTTGGTTAAGAATCTTGGGAACAATGCTGTGCCTTTAGCTTTTTCACTGTAAGATTTCAAAAACCAACAGAAAGTGCCTATTCATTTCAGTGTATTTTCTTATAAAAAGAAATATGACTTATTAATAAAACAAATGTTCGGACTTTCAACAAACTCTATAAAACCAACAAAAGGAAACATATCTTTGTTGATGTTTTTGTCCTCAAAGCAGACGAATCAAATCGCCTCCAAATGAGCTCCCTTCCATGCATCCAACCTGAGTAAATTAGAATAATCAGCGTTAAGTGGGCAGAACTTGGAAAAGTTAACGAATCGATTCATCAGCTTTTGTGCAATGTGAATATATTACATGGTCATGTAAGCAACTTCTTCTTCTTCTTCTCTTCTTCTTCTTCTTCTTCTTCTTTCTTCTTCTTCTTCTTCTTCTTCTTCTTCTTCTTCTTCTTCTTCTTTCTTCTGTTTTTTCTTCAACTTTATCTCATCATCATCCTCATCCGCCACCTCATCATTATCATTTAAATGCAAGACTATAATTACCACCCATTACATATTTAACTCTTGAACTAACACGAACTTGACGCGTTTTTCTCATTATCATTATTTATGTTTACCAATATACATATGGCTTTAGCACTATCTTACCAAAAACCTTCCCGCTATGAGCCTTACCTCATGGTGGGTTGTCATCAAAAGCCAGCTCCAATGCAACGGCATCTCTTTGGGTGAACTTGGACCCCCTTCCGGTACGGTGGACGCTGAAAAAATTGAACGAAGCATAATTTCATGTTCTTATCTAGAGTTTATATGTTTAGTAATCAAGCACTTATATGCTACAAACGAATATTTAACATATGAATAAGAGTGCTTATAAACTAGTATTGTCCAAAATTTTATATCTATTGAAATACATGAAACCAAAATAAACATTTTCTACTACCAGTTTGGTTAAAAGATCTTGGGAACAATGCTGGTGCCTTTTAGCATTTTCACTGTAAGATTTCAAAAACCAACAGAAAGTGCCTATTCATTTCAGTGTATTTCTTTATAAAAGAAAATATGACTTATTAGTAAAACAAATGTTCGGACTTCAACAAACTCTATAAAACACAAAAAGGAAACATATCTTTGTTGATGTTTTTGTCCTCAAAGCAGACAATCAAAATCGCCTCCAAATGGAGCTCCCTTCCATGCATCCAACCTGAGTAAATTGAATAATCACGTTAATGGGCAGAACTTGGAAAAGATTAACGAATCGATTCATCAGCTTTTGTGCATGTGAATATATTACATGGTCATGTAAGCAATCTTCTTCTTCTTCTTCTTCTTCTTCTTCTTCTTCTTCTTCTTCTTCTTCTTCTTCTTCTTCTGTTTTTCTTCAACTTATTCCTCATCATCATCCTCATCCGCCACCTCATCATTATCATTTAAATGCAAGACTATAATTACACCCATTACAATTTAACTCTTGAACTAACACGAACTTGACGCGTTTTTTCTACTTATCATTATTTATGTTTTACCCATATACATATGGCTTCTAGCACTAATCTTACCAAAAACCTTCCCGCTATGAGCCATTACCTCAGTGTGGGTTGTCATCAAAAGCCAGCTCCAATGCAACGGCATCTCTTTGGGTGGAACGTTGGACCCCCTCCTTACGGTGACGCTGAAACAATTGAACAGAAGCATAATTTCATGTTCTTATCTAGAGTTTATATGTTTAGTAAATCAAGCACTTATATGCTACAAACGAATATTTAACATATGATAAGTGCTTATAAACTAGTATTGTCCAAAATTTTATATCATTGAAATACATGAAACCAAAATAAACATTTTCTACTACCCGTTTGGTTAAAGAGATCTTGGGAACAATGCTGTGCCTTTTAGCATTTTCACTGTAAGATTTCAAAAACCACAGAAAGTGCCTATTCATTTCAGTGTATTTCTTTATAAAAGAAAATATGACTTATTAAGTAAAACAAATGTTCGGACTTTCAAACAACTCTATAAAACCAACAAAAGGAAACATATCTTTGTTGATGTTTTTGTCCTCAAGCAGACGAATCAAAATCGCCTCCAAATGGAGCTCCCTTCCATGCATCACACCTGAGTAAATTAGAATAATCAGCGTTAAGTGGGCGAAACTTGGAAAAGATTAACGAATCGATTCATCAGCTTTTGTGCAATGTGAATATATTACATGGTCATGTAAGCAATCTCTTCTTCTTCTTCTTCTTCTTTCTTCTCTTTTCTTCTTCTTCTTCTTCTTCTTCTCTTCTTCTTCTTCTCTTCTTCTTCTTCTTCTTCTGTTTTTCTTCAACTTTATCCTCATCATCATCCTCATCCGCCACCTCATCATTATCTTAAATGCAAGACTATAATTACCACCCATTACATATTTAACTCTTGAACTAACACGAACTTGACGCGTTTTTCTCATTATCATTATTTATGTTTTACCCATATACATATGGCTTCTAGCACTAATCTTACCAAAAACCTTTCCCGCTATGAGCCATACCTCAGTGGTGGGTTGTCATCAAAAGCCAGCTCCAATGCAACGGCATCTCTTTGGGTGGAACGTTGGACCCCCTTCCGGTACGGGACGCTGAAACAATTGAACAGAAGCATAATTTCATGTTCTTATCTGAGTTTATATGTTTAGTAAATCAAGCACTTATATGCTACAACGAATATTTAACATATGAAAGAGTGCTTATAAACTAGTATTGTCCAAAATTTTATATTATTGAAATACATGAAACCAAAATAAACATTTTCTACTACCCAGGTTTGGTTAAAGAGATCTTGGGAACAATGCTGGTGCCTTTTAGCATTTTCACTGTAAGATTTCAAAAACCACAGAAAGTGCCTATTCATTTCAGTGTATTTCTTTATAAGAAATATGACTTATTAAGTAAAACAAATGTTCGGACTTTCAACAAACTCTATAAAACCAACAAAGGAAACATATCTTTGTTGATGTTTTTGTCCTCAAAGCAGACGAATCAAAATCGCCTCCAAATGGAGCTCCCTTCCATGCATCCAACCTGAGTAAATTAGAATAATCAGCGTTAAGTGGGCAGAACTTGGAAAAGATTAACGAATCGATTCATCAGCTTTTGTGCAATGTGAATATATTACATGGTCATGTAAGCATCTTCTTACTTCTTCTTCTTCTTCTTCTTCTTTCTTCTTCTTCTTCTTTTCTTCTTCTTCTTCTTCTTCTTCTTCTTCTTCTTCTTCTCTTCTTCTTCTTCTTCTTCTTCTTCTTCTCTGTTTTTCTTCACTATCCTCATCATCATCCTCATCCGCCACCTCATCATTATCATTAAATGCAAGACTATAATTACCACCCATTACATTTTAACTCTTGAACTAACACGAACTTACGCGTTTTTCTCATTATCATTATTTATGTTTTACCCATATACATATGGCTTCTAGCACTAATCTTACCAAAAACCTTTCCCGCTATGAGCCATTACCTCAGTGGTGGGTTGTCATCAAAAGCCAGCTCCAATGCAACGGAATCTCTTTGGTGGAACGTTGGACCCCCTTCCGGTACGTGTGACGCTGAAAAACATTGAACAAAAAGCATATTTCATGTTCTTATCTAGAGTTTATATGTTTAGTAAATCAAGCACTTATATGCTACAAACGAATATTTAACATATGAATAAGAGTGCTTATAAACTAGTATTGTCCAAAATTTTATATCTATTGAAATAAATGAAACCAAAATAACATTTTCTACACCCAGTTTTGTTAAAGAGTCTTGGAACAATGCTGGTGCTTTTAGCATTTTCCACTGTAAGATTTCAAAAACCAACAGAAAGTGCCTATTCATTTCAGTGTATTTCTTTATAAAAGAAAATATGACTTATTAAGTAAAACAAATGTTCGGACTTTCAACAAACTCAATAAACCAACAAAGGAAACATATCTTTGTTGATGTTTTTGTCCTCAAAGCAGACGAATCAAAATCGCCTCCAAATGAGCTCCCTTCCATGCATCCAACCTGAGTAAATTAGAATAATCAGCGTTAAGTGGCAGAAACTTGGAAAAGATTAACGAATCGATTCATCAGCTTTTGTGCAATGTGAATATTTACATGGTCATGTAAGAAATCTTCTTCTTCTTCTTTCTCTTCTTCTTCTTTCTTCTTTCTTCTTTCTCTTCTTCTTCTTCTTCTCTTCTTCTTCTCTTCTTCTTCTTCTTCTTCTGTTTTTCTTCAACTTTATCCTCATCATCATCCTCATCCGCCACCTCATCATTATCATTTAAATGCAAGACATATATTACCACCCATTACATATTAACTCTTGAACTAACACGAACTTGACGCGTTTTTCTCATTATCATTATTTATGTTTTACCCATATACATATGGCTTCTAGCACTAATCTTACCAAAAACCTTTCCCGCTATAGGCCATTACCTCAGTGGTGGGTTGTCATCAAAAGCCACTCAATGCAACGGCATCTCTTGTGGTGGAACGTTGGACCCCCTCCGGTACGGTGGACGCTGAAACAATTGAACAGAGCATAATTTCATGTTCTTATCTGAGTTTATATGTTTAGTAAATCAACACTTATATGCTACAAACGAATATTTAACATATGAATAAGTGCTTATAACTAGTATTGTCCAAAATTTTATATCTATTGAAATACTGAAACCAAAATAAACATTTTCTACTACCCAGGTTTGGTTAAAGATCTTGGGAACAATGCTGGTGCCTTTTAGCATTTTCACTGTAAGATTTCAAAAACCAACAGAAAGTGCCTATTCATTTCATGTTTTCTTTATAAAAGAAAATATGACTTATTAAGTAAAACAAATGTTCGACTTTCAACAAACTCATAAAACCAACAAAAGGAAACATATCTTTGTTGATGTTTTTGTCCTCAAGCAGACGAATCAAAATCGCCTCAAATGGAGCTCCCTTCCATGCATCCAACCTGAGTAAATTAGAATAATCAGCTGTAAGGGCAGAACTTGGAAAAGATTAACGAATCGATTCATCAGCTTTTGTGCAATGTGTAATATATTACTGGTCATGTAAGCATCTTCTTCTTCTTCTTCTTCTTCTTCTTCTTCTTCTTTCTTCTTCTTCTTCTTCTTCTTTCTTCTTTCTTCTGTATATCTGTCATTTCTTCTTCTTCTTTCTTCTTCTTCTTCTTCTTCTTCTTCTTCTTCTTCTTCTTCTTCTTCTTCTTCTTCTTTCTTCTTCTTCTTCGTTGTTTTCTTCAACTTTATCTCATCATCATCCTCATCCGCCACCTCATCATTATCATTTAAATGCAAGACTTAATTACCACCATTACATATTTAACTCTTGAACTAACACGAACTTGACGCGTTTTTCTCATTATCATTATTTATTTACCCATATACATATGGCTTCTAGCACTAATCTTACCAAAAACCTTTCCCGCTATGAGCCATTACCTCAGTGGTGGGTTGTCATCAAAGCAGCTCCAATGCAACGGATCTCTTTGGGTGGAAGTTGGACCCCCTTCCGGTACGGTGGACGCTGAAACAATTGAACAGAAGCATAATTTCATGTTCTTATCTAGGTTTATATGTTTAGTAAATCAAGCACTTATATGCTACAAACGAATATTAACATATGAATAAAGAGTGCTTATAAACTAGTATTGTCCAAAATTTTATATCTATTGAAATACATAAACCAAAATAAACATTTTCTACTACCCAGGTTTGGTTAAAGAGATCTTGGGAACATGCTGGGTCCTTTTAGCATTTTCACTTTAAGATTTCAAAAACCAACAGAAGTGCCTATTCATTTCAGTGTATTTCTTTATAAAAGAAAATATACTTTTAAGTAAAACAAATGTCGGACTTTCAACAAACTCTATAAAACCAACAAAAGGAAACATATCTTTGTTGATGTTTTTGTCCTCAAAGCAGACGAATCAAAATCGCCTCCAAATGGAGCTCCCTTCCATGCATCCAACCTGAGTAATTAGAATAATCAGCGTTAAGGGGCAGAACTTGGAAAAGATTAACGAATCGATTCACGCTTTTGTGCAATGTGAAATATATTCAATGGTCATGTAAGCAATCTTCTTCTTCTTCTTCTTCTTCTTCTTCTTCTTCTTCTTCTTCTTCTTCTTCTTCTTCTTCTTCTTCTGTTTTTCTTCAACTTTATCCTCACATCATCCTCATCCGCCACCTCATCATTATCATTTAAATGCAAGACTATAATTACCACCATTACATATTTAACTCTTAACTAACACGAACTTGACGCGTTTTTCTCATTATCATTATTTATGTTTTACCATATACATAGTGCTTCTAGCACTATCTTACCAAAAACCTTTCCCGCTATGAGCCATACCCTCAGTGGTGGGTTGTCATCAAAACCAGCTCCAATGCAACGGCATCTCTTTGGGTGGAACGTTGGACCCCTTCCGGTACGGTGGACGCTGAAACAATTGAACAGAAGCTAATTTCATGTTCTATCTAGAGTTTATATGTTTAGTAAATCAAGCACTTATATGCTACAAACGAATATTTAACATATGAATAAGAGTGCTTATAAACTAGTATTGTCCAAAATTTTATATCTATTGAAATACATGAAACCAAAATAAACATTTTCTACTACCCAGGTTTGGTTAAAGAGATCTTGGGAACAATGCTGGTGCCTTTTAGCATTTTCACTGTAAGATTTCAAAAACCAACAGAAAGTGCCTATTCATTTCAGTGTATTTCTTTAATAAGAAAATATATACTTATTAAGTAAACAAATGTTCGGACTTTCACAAACTCTATAAAACCAACAAAGGAAACATTCTTTGTTGATGTTTTTGTCCTCAAAGCAGACGAATCAAAATCGCCTCCAAATGGAGCTCCCTTCCATGCATCCAACCTGAGTAAATTAATAATATCGCGTTAAGTGGGCAGAACTTGGAAAGATTAACGAATCGATTCATCAGCTTTTGCAATGTGAATATATTACATGGTCATGTAAGCAATCTTCTTCTTCTTCTTCTTCTTCTTCTTCTTCTTCTTCTTCTTCTTCTTCTTCTTCTTCTTCTTCTTCTTCTTCTGTTTTTCTTCAACTTTATCCTCATCATCCTCATCCGCCACCTCATCATTATCATTTAAATGCAAGACTATAATTACCACCCATTACATATTTAACTCTTGAACTAACACGAACTTGACCGCGTTTTTCTCATTATCATTATTTATGTTTTACCCATATACATATGGCTTCTAGCACTAATCTTACCAAAAACCTTTCCCGCTATGAGCCATTACCTCAGTGGTGGTTGTCATCAAAAGCCAGCTCCAATGCAACGCATCTCTTTGGGTGGAACGTTGGACCCCCTTCCGGTAGCGTGGACCTGACAATTGAACAGAACGTAAATTTCATGTTCTTATCTAGTTTATATTTTTAGTAAATCAAGCACTTATATGCTACAAACGAATATTTAACATATGAATAAGAGTGCTTATAAACTAGTATTGTCCAAAATTTTATATCTATTGAAATACATGAAACCAAAATAAACATTTTCTACTACCAGGTTTGGTTAAAGAGATCTTGGACAATGCTGGTGCCTTTTAGCATTTTCACTGTAAGATTTCAAAAACCAACAGAAAGTGCCTATTCATTTCAGTGTATTTCTTTATAAAAGAAAATATGACTTATTAAGTAAAACAATGTTCGGACTTTCAACAAACTCTATACCCAACAAAGAACATATCTTTGTTGATGTTTTTGTCCTCAAAGCAGACGAATCAAAATCGCCTCCAAATGGAGCTCCCTTCCATGCTCCACCTGAGTAAATTAGAATAATCAGGCGTTAGTGGCAGAACTTGGAAAAGATTAACGAATCGATTCATCAGCTTTTGTGCAATGTGAATATATTACTGGTCATGTAAGCAATCTTCTTCTTCTTCTTCTTTTCTTCTTCTTCTTCTTCTTCTTCTTCTTCTTCTGTTTTTCTTCTACTTTATCCTCATCATCATCCTCATCCGCCACCTCATCATTATCATTAAATGCAAACTATAATACCACCCATTACTATTTAACTCTTGAACTAACACGAACTTGACGCGTTTTCTCATTATCATTATTTATGTTTTACCCATAACATATGGCTTCTAGCATAATCTTACCAAAAACCTTTCCCGCTATGAGCCATTACCTCAGTGGTGGGTTGTCATCAAGCCAGCTCCAATGCAACGGCATCTCTTTGGGTGGAACGTTGGACCCCCTTCCGGTACGGTGGACGCTGAAACATTGAACAAAGCATAATTTCATGTTCTTATCTAGAGTTTATATGTTTAAATCAAGCACTTATATGCTACAAACGAATATTTAACATATGAATAAGAGTGCTTATAAACTAGATTGTCCAAAATTTTATATCTATTGAATACACTGAAACCAAAATAAACATTTTCTACTACCCAGGTTTGGTTAAGAGATCTTGGAACAATGCTGGTGCCTTTTAGCATTTTCACTGTAGATTTCAAAAACCAACAGAAAGTGCCTATTCATTTCAGTGTATTTCTTTATAAAGAAAATATGACTTATTAAGTAAAACAAATGTTCGGACTTTCACAACAACTCTATAAAACCAACAAAAGGAAACATATCTTTGTTGATGTTTTTTTCCTCAAAGCGACAATCAAAATCGCCTCCAAATGGAGCTCCCTTCCATGCATCCAACCTGAGTAAATTAGAATATCAGCGTTAAGTGGGCAGAACTTGGAAAGATTAACGAATCGATTCATCAGCTTTTGTCAATGTGAATATATTACATGGTCATGTAAGCAATCTTCTTCTTCTTCTTCTTCTTTCTTCTTCTTCTTCTTCTTCTTCTTTTCTTCTTCTTCTTCTTCTGTTTTTCTTCAACTTTATCCTCATCATCATCTCACCGCCACCTATCTTATCATTTAAATGCAAGACTATAATACCACATTACATATTTAACTCTTGAACTAACACGAACTTACGCGTTTTTCTCATTATCATTATTTATGTTTTACCCATATACATATGGCTTCTAGCACTAATCTTACCAAAAACCTTTCCCGCTATGAGCCATACCTCAGTGGTGGGTTGTCATCAAAGCCAGCTCCAATGCAACGGCATCTCTTTGGGTGGAACGTTGGACCCCCTTCCGGTACGGTGGAGCGTGGAAACAATTGAACAGAAGCATAATTCATGTTCTATCTAGAGTTTATATGTTTGTAAATCAAGCACTTATATGCTACAAACGAATATTTAACTATGAAATAGAGTGCTTATAAACTAGTATTGTCCAAAATTTTATATCTATTGAAATACATGAAACCAAATAACATTTTCTACTACCCAGGTTTGGTTAAAGAGATCTTGGGAACAATGCTGGTGCCTTTTAGCATTTTCACTGTAAGATTTCAAAAACCAACAGAAAGTGCCTATTCATTTCAGTGTATTTCTTTATAAAAAAAAATATGACTTATTAAGTAAAACAAATGTTCGGACTTTCAACAAACTCTATAAAACCAACAAAGGAAACATATCTTTGTTGATGTTTTTGTCCTCAAAGCAGACGAATCAAAATCGCCTCAAATGGAGCTCCCTTCCATGCATCCAACCTGAGTAAATTAGAATAATCAGCGTTGTGGGCAGAACTTGGAAAAGATTAACGAATCGATTCATCAGCTTTTGTGCAATGTGAATATATTACATGGTCTGTAAGCAATCTTCTTCTTCTTCTTCTTCTCTTCTTTCTCTTCTTCTTCTTCTTCTTCTTCTTCTCTTCTCTTCTTCTTCTTCTTCTTCTGTTTTTCTTCAACTTTATCCTCATCATCATCCTCATCCGCCACCTCATCATTATCATTTAATGCAAGACTATAATTACCACCCATTACATATTTAACTCTTGAACTAACACGAATTGACGCGTTTTTCTCATTATCATTATTTATGTTTTACCCATATACATATGGCTTCTAGCACTATCTTACCAAAAACCTTTCCCGCTATGAGCCATTACCTCAGTGGTGGGTTGTCATACAAAGCCAGCTCCAATGCAACGGCATCTCTTTGGGTGGAACGTTGGACCCCTTCCGGTACGGTGGACGCTGAAACATTGAACAGAAGCATAATTTCATGTTCTTATCTAGAGTTTATATGTTTAGTAAATCAAGCACTTATATGCTACAAACGAATATTTAACATATGAATAAGAGTGCTTATAAACTAGTATTGTCCAAAATTTTATATCTATTGAAATACATGAAACCAAAATAAACATTTTCTACTACCCAGGTTTGGTTAAAGAGATCTTGGGAACAATGCTGGTGCTTTTAGCATTTTCACTGTAAGATTTCAAAAACCAACAAATCCTATTCATTTCAGTGTATTTCTTTATAAAAGAAAATATGACTATTAAGATAAACAAATGTTCGGACTTTCAACAAACTCTATAAAACCAACAAAAGGAAACATATCTTTGTTGATGTTTTTGTCCTCAAAGCAGACGAATCAAATCGCCTCCAATGGAGCTCCCTTCCATGCATCCAACCTGAGTAAATTAGAATAATCAGCGTTAAGTGGGCAGAACTTGGAAAAGATTAACGAATCGATTCATCAGCTTTTGTGCAATGTGAATATATTACATGGTCATGTAAGCAATCTTCTTCTTCTTCTTCTTCTTCTTCTTCTTCTCTTCTTCTCTTCTTCTTCTTCTTCTTCTTCTTCTTCTTCTTCTGTTTTTTCTTCAACTTTATCCTCATCATCATCCTCATCCGCCACCTATCTTATCATTTAAATGCAAGACTATAATTACCACCCATTACATATTTAACTCTTGAACTAACACGAACTTGACGCGTTTTTCTCATTATCATTATTTATGTTTTACCCATATACATATGGCTTCTAGCACTAATCTTACCAAAAACCTTTCCCGCTATGAGCCATACCTCAGTGGTGGGTGTCATCAAAAGCCAGCTCCAATGCAACGGCATCTCTTTGGGTGGAACGTTGGACCCCCTTCCGGTACGTGTGACGCTGAAACAATTGAACAGAAGCATAATTTCATGTTCTTATCTAGAGTTTATATGTTTAGTAAATCAAGCACTTATATGCTACAAACGAATATTTAACATATGAATAAGAGTGCTTATAAACTAGTATTGTCCAAAATTTATATCTATTGAAATACATGAAAGCAAAATAAACATTTTCTACTACCCAGGTTTGGTTAAGAGATCTTGGGAACAATGCTGGTGCCTTTAGCATTTTCACTGTAAGATTTCAAAAACCAACAGAAAGTGCCTATTCATTTCAGTGTATTTCTTTATAAAAGAAATATGACTTATTAAGTAAACAAAATGTTCGGACTTTCAACAAACTCTATAAAACCAACAAAAGGAAACATATCTTTGTTGATGTTTTTGTCCTCAAAGCAGACGAATCAAAATCGCCTCCAAATGGAGCTCCCTTCCATGCATCCAACCTGAGTAAATTAGAATAATCAGCGTTAAGTGGGCAACTTGGAAAAGATTACGAATCGATTCATCAGCTTTTGTGCAATGTGAATATATTACATGGTCATGTAAGCAATCTTCTTCTTCTTCTTCTTCTTCTTCTTCTTCTTCTTCTTCTTCTCTTCTTACTTCTTCTTCTTCTTTTTCTTCTTTCTTCTTCTTCTGTTTTCTTCAACTTTCCTCATCATCATCCTCATCCGCCACCTCATCATTATCATTTAAATGCAAGACTATAATTACCACCCATTACATATTTAACTCTTGAACTAACACGAACTGACGCGTTTTTCTCATTATCATTATTTATGTTTTACCCATATACATATGGCTTCTAGCACTAATCTTACCAAAACCTTTCCCGCTATGACCATTACCTCAGTGGTGGGTTGTCATCAAAAGCAGCTCCAATGCAACGGCATCTCTTTGGGTGGAACGTTGACCCCCTTCCGGTACGGTGGACGCTGAAACAATTGAACAGAACATAATTTCATGTTCTTATCTAGAGTTTTATATGTTTATAAATCAAGCACTTATATGCTACAAACGAATATTTAACATATGAATAAGAGTGCTTTAAACTGTATTGTCCAAAATTTTATATCTATTGAAATACATGAAACCAAAATAACATTTTCTACTACCCAGTTTGGTTAAAGAGATCTTGGGAACAATGCTGGTGCCTTTTAGCATTTTCACTGTAAGTTCAAAACCACAGAAAGTGCTATTCATTTCAGTGTATTTCTTTATAAAAGAAAATATGACTTATTAGTAAAACAAATGTTCGGACTTTCAACAAACTCTATAAACCAACAAAAGGAAACATATCTTGTTGATGTTTTTGTCCTCAAAGCAGACGAATCAAACGCCTCCAAATGGAGCTCCCTTCCATGCATCCAACCTGAGTAAATTAGAATAATCAGCGTTAAGTGGGCAGAACTTGGAAAAGATTAACGAATCGATTCATCAGCTTTTGTGCAATGTGAATATATTACACATAGGTGTGTAAGTGACAATCTTCTTTTTCTTCTTCTTCTTCTCTTCTTCTTCTTTCTTCTTCTTCTTCTTCTTCTTTCTTCTTCTTCTTTCTTTTTTCTTCAACTTATCCTTATCATCATCCTCATCCGCCACCTCATCATTATCATTTAAATGCAAGACTATAATTACCACCCATACATATTTAACTCTTGAACTAACACGAACTTGACGCGTTTTTATTATCATTATTTATGTTTTACCCATATACATATGGCTTCTAGCACTAATCTTACCAAAAACCTTTCCCGCTATGAGCCATTACCTCAGTGGTGGGTTGTCATCAAAACCAGCTCCAATGCAACGGCATCTCTTTGGGTGGAACGTTGAGACCCCTTCCGGTACGGTGGACGCTGAAACAATTGAACAGAAGCATAATTTCATGTTCTTATCTAGAGTTTATATGTTTAGTAATCAAGCACTTATATGCTACAAACGAATATTTAACATATGAATAAGAGTGCTTATAAATTAGTATTGTCCAAAATTTTATATCTATTGAAATACATGAAACCAAAATAAACATTTTCTACTACCCAGGTTTGGTTAAAGAGATCTTGGGAACAATGCTGGTGCCTTTTAGCATTTTCACTGTAAGATTTCAAAAACCAACAGAAAGTGCCTATTCATTTCAGTGTATTTCTTTATAAAAGAAAATATGACTTATTAAGTAAAACAAATGTTCGGACTTTCAACAAACTCTATAAAACCAACAAAAGGAAACATATCTTTGTTGATGTTTTTGTCCTCAAAGCAGACGAATCAAAATCGCCTCCAAATGGAGCTCCCTTCCATGCATCCAACCTGAGTAAATTAGAATAATCAGCGTTAAGTGGGCAGAACTTGGAAAAGATTAACGAATCGATTCATCAGCTTTTGTGCAATGTGAATATATTACATGGTCATGTAAGCAATCTTCTTCTTCTTCTTCTTCTTCTTCTTCTTCTTCTTCTTCTTCTTCTTCTTCTTCTTCTTCTTCTTCTTCTTCTATCCTGGTATTATCTGTCACTTTCTTCTTCTTCTTCTTCTTCTTCTTCTTCTTCTTCTTCTTCTTCTTCTTCTTCTTCTTCTTCTTCTTCTTCTGTTTTTCTTCAACTTTATCCTCATCATCATCCTCATCCGCCACCTCATCATTATCATTTAAATGCAAGACTATAATTACCACCCATTACATATTTAACTCTTGAACTAACACGAACTTGACGCGTTTTTCTCATTATCATTATTTATGTTTTACCCATATACATATGGCTTCTAGCACTAATCTTACCAAAAACCTTTCCCGCTATGAGCCATTACCTCAGTGGTGGGTTGTCATCAAAAGCCAGCTCCAATGCAACGGCATCTCTTTGGGTGGAACGTTGGACCCCCTTCCGGTACGGTGGACGCTGAAACAATTGAACAGAAGCATAATTTCATGTTCTTATCTAGAGTTTATATGTTTAGTAAATCAAGCACTTATATGCTACAAACGAATATTTAACATATGAATAAGAGTGCTTATAAACTAGTATTGTCCAAAATTTTATATCTATTGAAATACATGAAACCAAAATAAACATTTTCTACTACCCAGGTTTGGTTAAAGAGATCTTGGGAACAATGCTGGTGCCTTTTAGCATTTTCACTGTAAGATTTCAAAAACCAACAGAAAGTGCCTATTCATTTCAGTGTATTTCTTTATAAAAGAAAATATGACTTATTAAGTAAAACAAATGTTCGGACTTTCAACAAACTCTATAAAACCAACAAAAGGAAACATATCTTTGTTGATGTTTTTGTCCTCAAAGCAGACGAATCAAAATCGCCTCCAAATGGAGCTCCCTTCCATGCATCCAACCTGAGTAAATTAGAATAATCAGCGTTAAGTGGGCAGAACTTGGAAAAGATTAACGAATCGATTCATCAGCTTTTGTGCAATGTGAATATATTACATGGTCATGTAAGCAATCTTCTTCTTCTTCTTCTTCTTCTTCTTCTTCTTCTTCTTCTTCTTCTTCTTCTTCTTCTTCTTCTTCTTCTTCTTCTGTTTTTCTTCAACTTTATCCTCATCATCATCCTCATCCGCCACCTCATCATTATCATTTAAATGCAAGACTATAATTACCACCCATTACATATTTAACTCTTGAACTAACACGAACTTGACGCGTTTTTCTCATTATCATTATTTATGTTTTACCCATATACATATGGCTTCTAGCACTAATCTTACCAAAAACCTTTCCCGCTATGAGCCATTACCTCAGTGGTGGGTTGTCATCAAAAGCCAGCTCCAATGCAACGGCATCTCTTTGGGTGGAACGTTGGACCCCCTTCCGGTACGGTGGACGCTGAAACAATTGAACAGAAGCATAATTTCATGTTCTTATCTAGAGTTTATATGTTTAGTAAATCAAGCACTTATATGCTACAAACGAATATTTAACATATGAATAAGAGTGCTTATAAACTAGTATTGTCCAAAATTTTATATCTATTGAAATACATGAAACCAAAATAAACATTTTCTACTACCCAGGTTTGGTTAAAGAGATCTTGGGAACAATGCTGGTGCCTTTTAGCATTTTCACTGTAAGATTTCAAAAACCAACAGAAAGTGCCTATTCATTTCAGTGTATTTCTTTATAAAAGAAAATATGACTTATTAAGTAAAACAAATGTTCGGACTTTCAACAAACTCTATAAAACCAACAAAAGGAAACATATCTTTGTTGATGTTTTTGTCCTCAAAGCAGACGAATCAAAATCGCCTCCAAATGGAGCTCCCTTCCATGCATCCAACCTGAGTAAATTAGAATAATCAGCGTTAAGTGGGCAGAACTTGGAAAAGATTAACGAATCGATTCATCAGCTTTTGTGCAATGTGAATATATTACATGGTCATGTAAGCAATCTTCTTCTTCTTCTTCTTCTTCTTCTTCTTCTTCTTCTTCTTCTTCTTCTTCTTCTTATCTTCTATCCTGGTATTATCTGTCACTTTCTTCTTCTTCTTCTTCTTCTTCTTCTTCTTCTTCTTCTTCTTCTTCTTCTTCTTCTTCTTCTTCTTCTTCTTCTGTTTTTCTTCAACTTTATCCTCATCATCATCCTCATCCGCCACCTCATCATTATCATTTAAATGCAAGACTATAATTACCACCCATTACATATTTAACTCTTGAACTAACACGAACTTGACGCGTTTTTCTCATTATCATTATTTATGTTTTACCCATATACATATGGCTTCTAGCACTAATCTTACCAAAAACCTTTCCCGCTATGAGCCATTACCTCAGTGGTGGGTTGTCATCAAAAGCCAGCTCCAATGCAACGGCATCTCTTTGGGTGGAACGTTGGACCCCCTTCCGGTACGGTGGACGCTGAAACAATTGAACAGAAGCATAATTTCATGTTCTTATCTAGAGTTTATATGTTTAGTAAATCAAGCACTTATATGCTACAAACGAATATTTAACATATGAATAAGAGTGCTTATAAACTAGTATTGTCCAAAATTTTATATCTATTGAAATACATGAAACCAAAATAAACATTTTCTACTACCCAGGTTTGGTTAAAGAGATCTTGGGAACAATGCTGGTGCCTTTTAGCATTTTCACTGTAAGATTTCAAAAACCAACAGAAAGTGCCTATTCATTTCAGTGTATTTCTTTATAAAAGAAAATATGACTTATTAAGTAAAACAAATGTTCGGACTTTCAACAAACTCTATAAAACCAACAAAAGGAAACATATCTTTGTTGATGTTTTTGTCCTCAAAGCAGACGAATCAAAATCGCCTCCAAATGGAGCTCCCTTCCATGCATCCAACCTGAGTAAATTAGAATAATCAGCGTTAAGTGGGCAGAACTTGGAAAAGATTAACGAATCGATTCATCAGCTTTTGTGCAATGTGAATATATTACATGGTCATGTAAGCAATCTTCTTCTTCTTCTTCTTCTTCTTCTTCTTCTTCTTCTTCTTCTTCTTCTTCTTCTTCTTCTCTTCTTATCCTGGTATTATCTGTCACTTTCTTCTTCTTCTTCTTCTTCTTCTTCTTCTTCTTCTTCTTCTTCTTCTTCTTCTTCTTCTTCTTCTTCTTCTTCTTCTTCTGTTTTTCTTCAACTTTATCCTCATCATCATCCTCATCCGCCACCTCATCATTATCATTTAAATGCAAGACTATAATTACCACCCATTACATATTTAACTCTTGAACTAACACGAACTTGACGCGTTTTTCTCATTATCATTATTTATGTTTTACCCATATACATATGGCTTCTAGCACTAATCTTACCAAAAACCTTTCCCGCTATGAGCCATTACCTCAGTGGTGGGTTGTCATCAAAAGCCAGCTCCAATGCAACGGCATCTCTTTGGGTGGAACGTTGGACCCCCTTCCGGTACGGTGGACGCTGAAACAATTGAACAGAAGCATAATTTCATGTTCTTATCTAGAGTTTATATGTTTAGTAAATCAAGCACTTATATGCTACAAACGAATATTTAACATATGAATAAGAGTGCTTATAAACTAGTATTGTCCAAAATTTTATATCTATTGAAATACATGAAACCAAAATAAACATTTTCTACTACCCAGGTTTGGTTAAAGAGATCTTGGGAACAATGCTGGTGCCTTTTAGCATTTTCACTGTAAGATTTCAAAAACCAACAGAAAGTGCCTATTCATTTCAGTGTATTTCTTTATAAAAGAAAATATGACTTATTAAGTAAAACAAATGTTCGGACTTTCAACAAACTCTATAAAACCAACAAAAGGAAACATATCTTTGTTGATGTTTTTGTCCTCAAAGCAGACGAATCAAAATCGCCTCCAAATGGAGCTCCCTTCCATGCATCCAACCTGAGTAAATTAGAATAATCAGCGTTAAGTGGGCAGAACTTGGAAAAGATTAACGAATCGATTCATCAGCTTTTGTGCAATGTGAATATATTACATGGTCATGTAAGCAATCTTCTTCTTCTTCTTCTTCTTCTTCTTCTTCTTCTTCTTCTTCTTCTTCTTCTTCTTCTTCTTCTTCTTCTTCTTCTTCTTCTTCTTCTGTTTTTCTTCAACTTTATCCTCATCATCATCCTCATCCGCCACCTCATCATTATCATTTAAATGCAAGACTATAATTACCACCCATTACATATTTAACTCTTGAACTAACACGAACTTGACGCGTTTTTCTCATTATCATTATTTATGTTTTACCCATATACATATGGCTTCTAGCACTAAGTCTTACCAAAAACCTTTCCCGCTATCGAGCCATTACCTCAGTGGTGGGTTGTCATCAAAAGCCAGCTCCAATGCAACGGCATCTCTTTGGGTGGAACGTTGGACCCCCTTCCGGTACGGTGGACGCTGAAACAATTGAACAGAAGCATAATTTCATGTTCTTATCTAGAGTTTATATGTTTAGTAAATCAAGCACTTATATGCTACAAACGAATATTTAACATATGAATAAGAGTGCTTATAAACTAGTATTGTCCAAAATTTTATATCTATTGAAATACATGAAACCAAAATAAACATTTTCTACAACCAAGGTTTGGTTAAAGAGATCTTGGGAACAATGCTGGTGCCTTTTAGCATTTTCACTGTAAGATTTCAAAAACCAACAGAAAGTGCCTATTCATTTCAGTGTATTTCTTTGAAAAAGAAAATATGACTTATTAAGTAAAACAAAGGTTCGGACTTTCAACAAACTCTATAAAACCAACAAAAGGAAACATATCTTTGTTGATGTTTTTGTCCTCAAAGCAGACGAATCAAAATCGCCTCCAAATGGAGCTCCCTTTCATGCATCCAACCTGAGTAAATTAGAATAATCCGCGTTAAGTGGGCAGAACTTGGAAAAGATTAACGAATCGATTCATCAGCTTTTGTGCAATGTGAATATATTACATGGTCATGTAAGCAATCTTCTTCTTCTTCTTCTTCTTCTTCTTCTTCTTCTTCTTCTTCTTCTTCTTCTTCTTCTTCTTCTTCTTCTGTTTTTCTTCAACTTTATCCTTATCATCATCCTCATCCGCCACCTCATCATTATCATTTAAATGCAAGACTATAATTACCACCCATTACATATTTAACTCTTGAACTAACACGAACTTGACGCGTTTTTCTCATTATCATTATTTATGTTTTACCCATATACATATGGCTTCTAGCACTAATCTTACCAAAAACCTTTCCCGCTATGAGCCATTACCTCAGTGGTGGGTTGTCATCAAAAGCCAGCTCCAATGCAACGGCATCTCTTTGGGTGGAACGTTGGACCCACTTCCGGTACGGTGGACGCTGAAACAATTGAACAGAAGCATAATTTCATGTTCTTATCTAGAGTTTATATGTTTAGTAAATCAAGCACTTATATGCTACAAACGAATATTTAACATATGAATAAGAGTGCTTATAAACTAGTATTGTCCAAAATTTTATATCTATTGAAATACATGAAACCAAAATAAACATTTTCTACTACCCAGGTTTGGTTAAAGAGATCTTGGGAACAATGCTGGTGCCTTTTAGCATTTTCACTGTAAGATTTCAAAAACCAACAGAAAGTGCCTATTCATTTCAGTGTATTTCTTTATAAAAGAAAATATGACTTATTAAGTAAAACAAATGTTCGGACTTTCAACAAACTCTATAAAACCAACAAAAGGAAACATATCTTTGTTGATGTT
This sequence comes from Mya arenaria, assembly GCF_026914265.1. Taxonomy (NCBI): domain Eukaryota; kingdom Metazoa; phylum Mollusca; class Bivalvia; order Myida; family Myidae; genus Mya; species Mya arenaria. Next base: position 37,969,618 of record NC_069132.1, read on the forward strand.
TTTGTCCTCAAAGCAGACGAATCAAAATCGCCTCCAAATGGAGCTCCCTTCCATGCATCCAACCTGAGAAAATTAGAATAATCCGCGTTAAGAGGGCAGAACTTGGAAAAGATTAACGAATCGATTCATCAGCTTTTGTGCAATGTGAATATATTACATGGTCATGTAAGCAATCTTCTTCTTCTTCTTCTTCTTCTTCTTCTTCTTCTTCTTCTTCTTCTTCTTCTTCTTCTTCTTCTTCTCTTCTATCCTGGTATTATCTGTCACTTTCTTCTTCTTCTTCTTCTTCTTCTTCTTCTTCTTCTTCTTCTTCTTCTTCTTCTTCTTCTTCTTCTTCTTCTTCTTCTTCTTCTTCTGTTTTTCTTCAACTTTATCCTCATCATCATCCTCATCCGCCACCTCATCATTATCATTTAAATGCAAGACTATAATTACCACCCATTACATATTTAACTCTTGAACTAACACGAACTTGACGCGTTTTTCTCATTATCATTATTTATGTTTTACCCATATACATATGGCTTCTAGCACTAATCTTACCAGAAACCTTTCCCGCTATGAGCCATTACCTCAGTGGTGGGTTGTCATCAAAAGCCAGCTCCAATGCAACGGCATCTCTTTGGGTGGAACGTTGGACCCCCTTCCGGTACGGTGGACGCTGAAACAATTGAACAGAAGCATAATTTCATGTTCTTATCTAGAGTTTATATGTTTAGTAAATCAAGCACTTATATGCTACAAACGAATATTTAACATATGAATAAGAGTGCTTATAAACTAGTATTGTCCAAAATTTTATATCTATTGAAATACATGAAACCAAAATAAACATTTTCTACTACCCAGGTTTGGTTAAAGAGATCTTGGGAACAATGCTGGTGCCTTTTAGCATTTTCACTGTAAGATTTCAAAAACCAACAGAAAGTGCCTATTCATTTCAGTGTATTTCTTTATAAAAGAAAATATGACTTATTAAGTAAAACAAATGTTCGGACTTTCAACAAACTCTATAAAACCAACAAAAGGAAACATATCTTTGTTGATGTTTTTGTCCTCAAAGCAGACGAATCAAAATCGCCTCCAAATGGAGCTCCCTTCCATGCATCCAACCTGAGTAAATTAGAATAATCAGCGTTAAGTGGGCAGAACTTGGAAAAGATTAACGAATCGATTCATCAGCTTTTGTGCAATGTGAATATATTACATGGTCATGTAAGCAATCTTCTTCTTCTTCTTCTTCTTCTTCTTCTTCTTCTTCTTCTTCTTCTTCTTCTTCTTCTTCTTCTTCTTCTCTTCTATCCTGGTATTATCTGTCACTTTCTTCTTCTTCTTCTTCTTCTTCTTCTTCTTCTTCTTCTTCTTCTTCTTCTTCTTCTTCTTCTTCTTCTTCTTCTTCTTCTTCTTCTTCTTCTGTTTTTCTTCAACTTTATCCTCATCATCATCCTCATCCGCCACCTCATCATTATCATTTAAATGCAAGACTATAATTACCACCCATTACATATTTAACTCTTGAACTAACACGAACTTGACGCGTTTTTCTCATTATCATTATTTATGTTTTACCCATATACATATGGCTTCTAGCACTAATCTTACCAAAAACCTTTCCCGCTATGAGCCATTACCTCAGTGGTGGGTTGTCATCAAAAGCCAGCTCCAATGCAACGGCATCTCTTTGGGTGGAACGTTGGACCCACTTCCGGTACGGTGGACGCTGAAACAATTGAACAGAAGCATAATTTCATGTTCTTATCTAGAGTTTATATGTTTAGTAAATCAAGCACTTATATGCTACAAACGAATATTTAACATATGAATAAGAGTGCTTATAAACTAGTATTGTCCAAAATTTTATATCTATTGAAATACATGAAACCAAAATAAACATTTTCTACTACCCAGGTTTGGTTAAAGAGATCTTGGGAACAATGCTGGTGCCTTTTAGCATTTTCACTGTAAGATTTCAAAAACCAACAGAAAGTGCCTATTCATTTCAGTGTATTTCTTTATAAAAGAAAATATGACTTATTAAGTAAAACAAATGTTCGGACTTTCAACAAACTCTATAAAACCAACAAAAGGAAACATATCTTTGTTGATGTTTTTGTCCTCAAAGCAGACGAATCAAAATCGCCTCCAAATGGAGCTCCCTTCCATGCATCCAACCTGAGTAAATTAGAATAATCAGCGTTAAGTGGGCAGTACTTGGAAAAGATTAACGAATCGATTCATCAGCTTTTGTGCAATGTGAATATATTACATGGTCATGTAAGCAATCTTCTTCTTCTTCTTCTTCTTCTTCTTCTTCTTCTTCTTCTTCTTCTTCTTCTTCTTCTTCTTCTTCTTCTTTTTCTGTTTTTTCTTCAACTTTATCCTCATCATCATCCTCATCCGCCACCCCATCATTATCATTTAAATGCAAGACTAAAATTACCACCCATTACATATTTAACTCTTGAACTAACACGAACTTGACGCGTTTTTCTCATTATCATTATTTATGTTTTACCAATAGACATATGGCTTGCAGCACTAGTCTTACCAAAAACCTTTCCCGCTTCGAGCCATTACCTCAGTGGTGGGTTGTCATCAAAAGCCAGCTCCAATGCAACGGCATCTCTTTGGGTGAAACGTTGGACCCCCTTCCGGTACGGTGGACGCTGAAACAATTGAACAGAAGCATAATTTGATTTTCTTATCTAGAGTTTATATGTTTATTAAATCAAGCACTTATATGCTACAAACGAATATTTAACATATGAATAAGAGTGCTTATAAACTAGTATTGTCCAAAATTTTATATCTATTGAAATACATGAAACCAAAATAAACATTTTCTACTACCAAGGTTTGGTTAAAGAGATCTTGGGAACAATGCTGGTGCCTTTTAGCATTTTCACTGTAAGATTTCAAAAACCAACAGAAAGTGCCTATTCATTTCAGTGTATTTCTTTGAAAAAGAAAATATGACTTATTAAGTAAAACAAAGGTTCGGACTTTCAACAAACTCTATAAAACCAACAAAAGGAAACATATCTTTGTTGATGTTTCTGTCCTCAAAGCAGACGAATCAAAATCGCCTCCAAATGGAGCTCCCTTCCATGCATCCAACCTGAGTAAATTAGAATAATCAGCGTTAAGTGGGCAGAACTTGGAAAAGATTAACGAATCGATTCATCAGCTTTTGTGCAATGTGAATATATTACATGGTCATGTAAGCAATCTTCTTCTTCTTCTTCTTCTTCTTCTTCTTCTTCTTCTTCTTCTTCTTCTTCTTCTTCTTCTTCTTTTTTTTCTTCAACTTTATCCTCATCATCATCCTCATCCGCCGCCCCATCATTATCATTTAAATGCAAGACTATAATTACCACCCATTACATATTTAACTCTTGAACTAACACGAACTTGACGCGTTTTTCTCATTATCATTATTTATGTTTTACCCATATACATATGGCTTCTAGCACTAGTCTTACCAAAAACCTTTCCCTCTTCGAGCCATTACCTCAGTGGTGGGTTGTAATCAAAAGCCAGCTCCAATGCAACGGCATCTCTTTGGGTGGAACGTTGGAACCCCTTCCGGTACGGTGGACGCTGAAACAATTGAACAGAAGCATAATTTCATGTTCTTATCTATTAAATCAAGCACTTATATGCTGCAAACGAATATTTAACATATGAATAAGAGTGCTTATAAACTAGTATTGTCCAAAATTGTATATCTATTGAAATACATGAAACCAAAATAAACATTTTCTGCTACCCAGGTTTGGTTAAAGAGATCTTGGGAACAATGCTGGTGCCTTTTAGCATTTTCACTGTAAGATTTCAAAAACCAACAGAAAGTGCCTATTCATTTCAGTGTATTTCTTTATAAAAGAAAATATGACTTATTAAGTAAAACAAATGTTCGGACTTTCAACAAACTCTATAAAACCAACAAAAGGAAACATATCTTTGTTGATGTTTTTGTCCTCAAAGCAGACGAATCAAAATCGCCTCCAAATGGAGTTCCCTTCCATGCATCCAACCTGAGTAAATTAGAATAATCAGCGTTAAGTGGGCAGTACTTGGAAAAGATTAACGAATCGATTCATCAGCTTTTGTGCAATGTGAATATATTACATGGTCATGTAAGCAATCTTCTTCTTCTTCTTCTTCTTCTTCTTCTTCTTCTTCTTCTTCTTCTTCTTCTTCTTCTTCTTCTTCTTCTTCTTCTGTTTATCTTCTATCCTGGTATTATTTGTCACTTTCTTCTTCTTCTTCTTCTTCTTCTTCTTCTTCTTCTTCTTCTTCTTCTTCTTTTTCTTCTTCTGTTTTTCTTCAACTTTATCCTCATCATCATCCTCATCCGCCACCTCATCATTATCATTTAAATGCAAGACTATAATTACCACCCATTACATATTTAACTCTTGAACTAACACGAACTTGACGCGTTTTTCTCATTATCATTGTTTATGTTTTACCCATATACATATGGCTTCTAGCACTAATCTTACCAAAAACCTTTCCCGCTATGAGCCATTACCTCAGTGGTGGATTGTCATCAAAAGCCAGCTCCAATGCAACGCATCTCTTTGGGTGACTGGTTGGACCCCCTTCCGGTACGGTGGACGCTGAAAAAATTGAATTAACGCAAAATCAGCATTAGCAGCATCAGCTTCTTCTTCTTCTTCGAAGGTTAGTTCCGGTAGGTATGTCATACACGGAAATGATGTCAAGATTTACATTAATGCTAATTTGATATACAACAATCGTAATTAAACAAGGAAACTTCAAACAAATGATTTGCAAGTGTTAAAAAACTTAATATTATTAATTCATATCAAAATTTATTAAATATATTACAATTAGGTTCTGATTGTCAGATGAATTTACCTATACATTTGTATGGAAACAGGTGACACTGAAAGCTGCACTCTTACAGATTGAACGTTTTGACAAATTTTTGTCTTGGAACGAGTCAATTTTTGCGAATATAAATGACAAACAGCTGACAAAAAGTCAGATCGAATATTTTATATTTAACTTTAAAAATTGATGTTTTATGCATCTTGCAAAAAATAGGTGTCAAAAAGGCAAATCTTTGAGAGTGCAGCTTTAAGATCGGAACAAAATCCATGTACAGCTGTTCGCATAAATTGCTTTCTTAAAAAGTAGTCTAAAATCAATCGATTTAAACAATAAAAAGTATGTTGCTTTTCTTAACCGAAAATTCGCCCAGTTTGAATTTTTGCACGGAATCTTTTTTGAATCAGTCCGAAAGTAAGGAAATTCCAGCAGGAAATATTCAATCTCTGACATATGCATGATATTTTTCTTTCTGTTGTCTTTACCAAAATATAAAGAGTAATGGCTATGATTGATGTTCATTTCTCAGTCTATATAAATTAAAAAAAGAACAATTAAAAAACAAGCGACTGGCTGCTGTAAAACATTCAAAGACACAACATTTAATCACGAGAAAACATAATGTTGACATTCCAGCGTTGACCGATTCAGCGTCTCACCAAATTAAGTGGAAATGCATGACTCTAAGCTCAAAAAGGAATAAGGCTACAAACAACCAATTTACAGAGCTCCACGGGCAATGATTATTCCAATAATTATAATACAAACTCTTTTATTCTCAATACAGTGGCAGATAATGTTCAGTTTTATGCAAATAGAGCACCCATTTCTTCTCTTGCACTCAACTGTAATAAACTATATATATTTCAACACAGGCACTCTTTTTTCTGTATTAACATCCGGATCTTGGTCAACGGATGAGCAGGGGGGATTAACTGTGGTAATGAGGCATATAGAGAGTGCATACTAGACCACATACGGGTAAGTGAGATAAGTCGCCCGGTTAGCTCAGTTGGTTAGAGCGCCATGCTAGTGTTCGGGTGATCGTGGGTTAGAGCCCCACGCAGGCTGTAATTTTCCTCGTAGGTTTACTTTACAACGTAATTTTACTGTATTACTTTTCATTATAAATGTATATATTATATCTGCGGTATAAGATTATAAGAGTACTATTTGGTATAGATTAGGTTACTTGTGCGTATATTAGTAGTTTTCCTCGTGCGTCTAAAGTATTGAATTGGTCATTCGACGCTCAGACGGGATAGTATAAACTTCTTTCAAAGTGTCAAAATTTCATTTATTATGGATGTTTATACTTAGAATATATGTTGCGTACATTATTTTTGAATACTGTCTCATGCATATTTATCTTTCCAGTTTAGTAATTTTCTGTTACCATGGCAGTGCAAGTGATGTTGAGTCTGAGAGTGGGTGCAGCAGTGGTTCCGGACACTATGACTGCTCGTTAGCAGTGTGTTTTTTTTCTATTTGATTTGTGTATAAGAACATTGAAGCCAGGCGTATTTTGCTGGCGCATTTTTTTTCTTGGAACCATTTGCTTTGAATGTGAGTGTATTTCTGATTATAGTATCCCGTCTGTGGCTCACCTACATTGTCTCCTTTTTATATTATTATCCTTTAGGTAAATATTGTTTTTATGTTTGGCATGTAATGTAATGAAATAGAAAACATAAAAACTTTTATTCTTTATTTCATAAGTCTTTCCTAAAAAAAGTAAAAGTAATCTCATTGAAACGAAGTCCACTTCGGAAAAAGTATGCACCAATGTTTAATATCATATCCATGACAATATGTATACACGGAAATAAATCAAATATTTGATATTATGACTTTTACTATTTTGACTATTATTTACTATCTGTGAATCTCTTAAATTATATATTATTATTATTATTATTATTATTATTATTATTATTATTATTATTATTATTATTATTATTATTATTATATCAGATTTGTTGAGCACCCTTTTCATAAAAAATACGTTCAAGGGTGTTTAAATATATCTCTTTTTTTATTAGAAAGCTTTTTAACTAAGTTGACCTTTTTAGATAGCATGTACCATACTTTGGCAACTATCATTCATATCTCTGTTACCTAATTGAATAGTTTAGTCTCAGTCTGTATGTTAGAGTACCTTTTAATTAACTTTGTATACCATCTTTGATTTTTAAGTTATTATGTATTTTCAATAGCTGTAAAACACCTTAAAAATATGCCACTATATATACCATTGATCTTTAGCTTATATTATATACACTTGTTATTCCATATACAATATGTTTATAAATAGTCTGTTCAAAAGCTCGCATGAGCTTATGTTGTATTGTTTGTATTTTGCCGACTCAAAATAATCCTTATCTTGTCTTAAATACTTTCTGACACTCGGGTAAGACGTCTTTGGAAAGATGCTTAGATGTCTAAGACCAAAAGAAAATGCAGGTTTTTTTTCGTGTATTTCTTATTAAATTCAAGCTCATGAAATATAAAATGACCTAATAAGTGAAACATGCGTTATGACTAATGTTTATCCTAATTGTGCAAAAGTTTGAATGGAAATACTTTCGCCGTGAATTAAAATGCAAACAAATTTGGCTTTCAACATATTCTTATTGCAGTAAACGTGGAAACATTAGCACGGCGGTCTTGTTCTAACACACACTACATAATACATTTTTGTACTTAAATGTGAGCAAAACTAAAATTACCTGTAAGCCATTGTGACGTCATACAGCAGTACATGGTGCGGGGGGGGGGTTGTGCCAGAGTACGATCATGCGATGTTTTCTTGCGATGGAGACGCAATAAACGTTCATAAGTCCCACTTAGGATTACAATTCCTTTATTTATATTCCAACCAATCGTAATATCAAGAAGCAAAATACATTTAAAACACACATCAACATCTATAAATAGAAACGTTTGTCCTAATGACAGCCATTACGAAATATCCGTCTTGTATTTCTTCTAATTTCACCTGACCAATATACATGCAATGCTGACCACATGATACTTCATTTATTCAACCCTAAACATACACATGTCCAGGGGCTAGAATTCATTGTTCAAATACAATATAATATCATCAGACCACGCTTACTCTAATCCAACCAATCAGCATTCGCATTTCATTGCTCCATTTCTCATATGCACGTTGTACCACCAGAAGCACGATTTCCTCGAGGCAAAATGGATCAATTTTGATGAACAGTTAAGCGTGAAACTGTATTAATAGGCCAAGAAAAGTAATCCGTAATTTTTCAGGCACTTATTTTTAAAACTTCTTCCATGTTCTTATAATAAGCATTGAATATATCTTAAAATGTGTTTTGGTTGAACAAACATTATTCAATGTGCGTGAAGTTAGCACCGTAGCACCACAACACCGCAGCACCGCGGTGCTATCACCGCAACTACGATGCTAGCACCGAATCACCGGAATTTTACCAAAGTATATTAATAAATTTTATTCTAGTATAGAATAGGAGCTGCTCTTGGTCATAGCATAGGCCACTGAACTGCGAACCTAGGTCATGGCATTGGTCAATTGGCTGCGATTTTAGACAGGCTCTGGGTTTTTGACATGTTAAGGCTAACACCATAGGATTTTTCAATCAAAGTTTTAATAATGTTTAGCGGTGATACCTTAAAAATGAGAAAGGGGACTACTGACACCTATACCACAGTGTAGCCCAGGTCTTAACCTAGGTCATGGTATAGGTCAATGGGGCATTTCACGTGCACGTGTCAATGCCTCGAGTATGACCCATAGCAGTCTATTTAGCGATGCATAAGGCAATGTTCACGTGCTTAATGCGCCCAAACTCATTCGTGACACCCATGATTGTTTCACGTGCACATGTCACGACAGCCAAAACCGGCTACATAGGCTGCACGCTGCAGCCTGTTTACTACACAGGCTAAATCGGCTACATAGGCGGCACGTTGCGTCCTGTTTACTAAACAGGCTACATAGGCTACATAGGCTGCACGTTGCATCCTGTTTACTACACAGGCTACATAGGCTACATAGGCTGCACGTTGCATCCTGTTTACTACACAGGCTACATAGGCTACATCGGCTACATTGGCTAACTTCACAGACATATTTCTGACAGGATGTTGCGTCATAGCCACGCGTCCTTCCTGACTGAAATTACTAGGCCTAGGCTACACTGTGGTATAGGTGTCACTGGTCCCCTTTCTCATTTTTAAGGTATCACCGCTAAACATAATTGAAATTAAAATGAAAAATGCCTAGGGTATTAACCTAAAAGTATCAAAATCCCTGAGCCTGCCTAAAATCGCAGCCAATTGACATATGCCATGACCTAGGTTAAGGCCTAGGCTACTCTGTGGTATAGGTGTCACTGGTCCACTTTCTCATTTTTAAGGTATCACCGCAACAAATATTGAAAAATTGATGTAATATTATTATTAATGTTAAAGCATAAATGTATCAAAATCCCTGAGCCTGCCTAAAATCGCAGCCCATTGACCTATGCCATGACCAAGGTTGAGGCCTAGACTACACTGTGGTATAGGTGTCAGTGGTCCCCTTTCTCATTTTTAAGGTATCACCGCTAAACATAATTGAAATTTTGATGGAAAATGCCTAGGGTATTAACCTAAAATTATCAAACACCCAAAGCCTGCCTAAAATTGCAGCCCATTGACCTATGCCATGACCTAGGTTCGCAGTTCAGTGACCTATGCCATGACCAAGAGCAGCTCCTTTTCTATTCTAAAATAACATTTATTAATATACTTTGGTAAAATTCCGGTGATTCGGTGCTAGCACCGTGGTTGCGGTGATAGCACCGCGGTGCTGCGGTGTTGCGGTGCTACGGTGCTAACTTCACGCACATCATTATTCACACTGGAAACACATACTGGATCAATAACTAAAATGGGATGTAAATAAACGAATTCAGTGGTAATTAAATTTCTAAAAATAAGTTGTTACCTCGTTTGGTTTAGTTACATATTCAAAAAAAGGTTCAATGTTATATACCATTATTATGATTTACATTATTGTTCATACTGGTCACATTCCTCAATTGTACTGATTTATCTGTACATTGTTACCAACGACGTAAACAATACTTTTTGTAACGAATAAAAAATAACATTCTGTAAGCAATCCCGCTTGGCTCGATATTCTCGAGGCTCGAAGTATTTTGGCCGGTCCCTAGAATATCGAGCCATAGAGTTTCAACTGTATCAGTGTGTGAATCATTCGGAGCTCCTCGGCCATTATTTTCAAAAACAACGTTGTTTTCGATAAAATGGCAGAGGAGTTCCGAATGTGTGTGTATACCACGTGATAAATTACTTCATGTATGCTACGTCGGACATATTGCTTAAAATGAAGACTTCAAATCAAAGATTCTTATAAATCACCATTTTATATAAAACAATGGGCAGTCTATGCCGCTTAATTAGGCCCGCATTCGTTTTGTTACCGTGGTTTGATAAGGTGAAAAAGTCTTTATTTGAAAAAAAAATGCCCACCCGACGTATCATTTATGACGCAATTTATCACGTGGTATTCACTCACTGTATATGCTGAAAATGAAAACTTTAGACTGATATCAACTTGTATGGCTTGACCGTTGGTATATATTTCGTCTCAACGAAGCCTTAATACTGTAAACAGCGGCTATATAAGATAAAGAACAATGAAAAACGATCCAATGCCAGTTGCAAATTAATTATATTGATCGTGGAGAATTCCCTTTAAAAGTGCAATAAGAACAATATTATGACACGAGTATAGTTATCAAAACCCTTTCTCGATTTGTTCACGACGAAACAACTGTATAAGAGTACGGAATGCACCTATAGAAGTTTTGCTTCACCAGGTAAGGATCGGCGCATGGTGTGTTTAGCTGGAACCCATAGGAGATTTATTTCGAGTACTCGAGTAGTGATTTGGTCCTCGGGTACTCGGACAATCGATCGAGTACTCAAGTACTCGGGTACTCGTTGCCATCCCTAATATTTAGACAACCTGATGATTGCGTAAAATCCTCTTGGCATAAAGAAAGTCCAAGGGTGGCGTTCTCAACCCCGACTATGGTGTATCGTCCGATGTATAAATATCAGGTCAACTTTATCCCCGAAATCCGACTCTCGTGCACTTAACATGGCCGATAACTCTGCATGCCCGGTAAAATGTAGGTTATATTCAAAGCTCATTTCCTTCCTACTCGCTCTTGTATAAGGGGAGACATTTCGGCGCTTTTGTTCTGCTGTGACCGCCCCGAGATTCAATCGTCCTAACAACACAAATAAGGTCCGAGAACATTGTTCTAATGAGCCAGTAAATCGTAATAACGCCCCCCCCCCCCCCGTCCAGGCTTATACCGGGGAGAGCGGGGTAAATGACCCGTGTTGTACTATCCAGGTGGCCCGCGAGGCCGAATGATCGGGTGGTTTTGTTTTCGCGCCGAAAATAGCGATGAATGGGCCATGCCTATGATGTAGCCGCAGGGCGGGGATTTTACCTGGGATTTACAGGACCGAAAGTCAAAGTCTCCGCTATTTCCCGGACCTGGGTCCGTGGTTACAATTGCCTGGTGCGTAACGTCACATTCATGTCTTCAAATTTGATTATAAATGATGTGTAAACTGGTCCAAGATATTATGCAGTTCTTATGTTATTGTTTATACACCTTTTTATAGTAAAATGAAATTCCTAATTTAGTTATTGTTTTTTGTTTTGTTTTTTTATAAAAAGATGCAGCCTTAGCATAGTGTATTCTTAAAGAAACAAACGCTTTCACATTTTTTATCTTTTCTGTTAGTTTTTTTAAAAGCATACTTTTTTAAAGCAAAATTGGAATTCCCAATTTTGATAAATATTCAGGGCATTTTTCTGGATCAAAAAAGCCCAGGTCCGATTTCAATGTGAAAGAACACACTGGTACATGGAGTTTATGAACACATACTGAAAGAGTATAAGTATCTTCCAAGAGTGTAAGAAAGGTTCATTCCGACCCGAGCGTAGGGTGTTTTGCGGAAACGGGGTTTACCGAGGTTACGCAAAACACCCTGTGCGTGGGTCGGGATGAACCTATCTTACACGAGCGGCTATAGTAGATGCTTTTTCTCCCACCTCAGTTAAACAAAATTAAGTAAAAATGTATTTTTTGCTGGAACTCTTTTGTGCTTAGTAAAAATAATTGCTTATGGTTATGCGATCGCACGTGGTTGTCATGGATATGCGCGCAGTGATACAGTTAATGTTTATTTTCAATTCGGTCTTTTTAAATAGTTCTATGGAGAATGAAGCATTATTTCTTGAATGGTGCGTGAAAACTGTTTTATGGTGATATTTAAATAATTAATTAGCGTTCTAAATATTACCTTAAGACAAGATTTCCTTGATGCTACTGACGACAGTCAACAAGTGAGGTAATTACAATGTGGTGACCATGAAAAAGGAGTTCCATACGGCATTTTATCTTCGCCCGTGGGCAAGATAAGAATATCTTGCATGGTTAAATTATTGGATATACTTATCTGAGGTGGGAGGATGGCATTTCTTGCACTCATACTGAATATCGCCATTCGGAACACATCGTCCATTTTCCATCGAAAACAATCTCGGATATATGGCGGTACATTTGTAGAATTAGTTTGTAAAATTCTTAATAATAAAATGGGTCAATTGTAGTGTTTTAACGTTTATTTATGCTACAAAGTTTAGAATTTTTGCCTGTGAATAGTATTACTGCTTAAACAATTACGATTCGCAAAAGTAAAGTCATCAAATTTAAAGGTGCTGTCTCACGTATGATAAAATAGCGAAAAGAAAGAAAATTTTCGAAAACTGACATAAACTTGGCATCGATGTTTACAATATATTGAAACTTACTAACTGAAGTACCACATAGTTAACAATTTATTTAAGTTCAGCAGTTATTTTGTATTTTTACATTAAAAAAGATTACTGTGTATGTCTACCAGGTAGAATTCATTCCTTATGCGTGATTGGCTAGTCGGTGATATCACGTGATATTACCTAGGTCGGTGTATAGCTTAATGATGTCACCCAATTAGAATAAGCCTTTGTGGCGCAGTGAGTAAGACGCTGGAGTAAAATTTTGGCGACGCAGGTTTTTGGGGGGTACTTTTTTACAATTATGATATCAAAGCGTAATACATTCTATTAGATAATTGTCCTGAGATTCGTTACAGAAAAAAGTTCTTTTGGTGCCAATCTATGACACAGTGCCTTTAACTGCTAAATTGAAATAACTATGCGATCTTCTTGCAGCGTAATTAAATGTAAAGACCTCTGACGTTGCAAACTGTCTATTAACATCCAAGGTTGTTTTCAATGGAAAATGGCGGAGGAGTTCAGAATGGGATATCGCATGTTCCCATAATATTAATAATCGATGGCTAAAATTTACTTAAAATAATGTAAAATCTTTTACTGACCGGTGTTCATAAACATTTACTCTAAGCTAATTTTCTTTGATTTCTACTCTCAAATTAAAAGAAAGTGGTTTTATATGAAATAGAAACCAATTTTAAGCCGCTATGCCACTTGGCCGCCCATGCGGCTAACTTCACGCCAATAGGCCGCTGGGCCGCTAGGCCGCTGAATTGCTTGATTGACCTTTTTGATAAAATGTTGATAATCGCTTCAGATTGATAATATGTGCATTATACAGTTGAATTATCATTGTTTTAGAAGAAAACGCGTATAAAAATTATTTGAAATAGAAAACAGTTTAAGGCCGCTATGTTAATGTATGAATAAAAACATTGATTTACCATTGTTTTCAAAGAAAACGCATGAGCAATTGCTTTAAAATAGAGAAAACATTTAGGCCGCTAGGCCGCCAACTTCACGCCGACAGGCCGCTAGGCCGCTAACTTCAAGACCATTTATCAAATATTTCATTTTTATAAAGGGAAATTACAGTTTCTATTCAGATTTGTTTTAGAATACGAAATTAAATATGGGCCGAAAATTTTGTAGTATAATTTTACATAAAACGGGAAAAAGTTGCATCTTATAAGCATGTAAATACCAACACTCGTATGTACTAGCATTCGGAAATCCTCGGCCATTTGTATTAAAAATAACCTCGGATATATGCCGGTACATCAGTTTAAGTAGTTCGTAAAAACTTGAATGATATCATTATGCAATCTAGTGTTTTAGAATTGTATTAATTGTATTTTATTGTAATCTACTATCGTTTCATAAGGTAGAAATACCGTGTTTTCTAAACCTATTTATCAAATAAAACTCGGTATCCTTCATAAGAACCATTGTTTTCGCAAATGTATTCATCTTTTTTGATCAAATCAATTGTATTAATTTTGGTAAATCTTATTAGGGAGTAAGAGTACATTTTAAATCTAGGTGAGAAAAAAACGTTCTGGTTGGACTTTTGTTAAGCGTAAAATAAAGTGACCCGATTCCAGCGTAGCAGCGAAACTGTAAACACAAAAATAATGAAGTTGAACAAGCATGTTTAGCGAGTGGTTATAAAATATAAACAAACCGGTCTGTTTCAAACATGTTTAAAGCATGATTTCGTATGGTATAGCCATGCTGACTCGATGCCATGTATTCAAAAGGGAAAAAACATTGAACACAAAATAGTCATTTTAAGCTTGGTGTTATCTGCCCTTCACATGCACATCCAAAACATACGAACATATAAAGCCATGATCCGGTGCCATTGTTTTAAAAAGGGGAAAACGCATGTAACGCAAAGTAGTCGAGTTGTTGTTTTCTGACCTCCACACGCACATTCGTACATTCTACTATATGCATCAAACATAATACAGAACCGCTCAGTTTTGTTGTCTTTTAAGGCTTTGGCCTCAGGCCTACATACTTAGGCATGACATGTCAAAGGATTTAATGCGCCGGTGCTACAAAATGGGACGAATGGTGTTATGCGGTTTAAAAGATCTCTTAATTTAAATACGATCGTAAGATTGCAACGTCAATGTGAATTTGAAAGCCGAAGCTAGCCTATGAAATATACAGATACTTACGAAGAATATTGAAATGTGTTGACTATAAAACTCTGCCTGCAGCCAATATCGGGTTTTATTTAATGACCTAACACTATTCTAGTACATATAGGTTTAGAATTTCCTGTTATGAAACTGGTTACTGGTATTAAACAAATTAATTGTAAATCAATTTACATTTCCAATTCTAATATAATTGCATGCACTTATCCCTCTGTTTAACATGATAAGTACATAAATTTTGGTCTTTGGGTTCGATCTTAAAGTCAATGAATAGAGAAATGTAAAAGAAGTGAAAGCACTGACATCGCGCCAGCGTTTATTCGATTTTAAATCATGTGATCAATATTGATAGATATCAGAATCTGATTCATTTAATGTGAATCAATAGATAAAGTTCTTTTTTTTATTTTATCAGAATATCAATAGTACCGCTATTTATCAAACAGTTTTTTACAATACCGATCATTAAACATTCGTACTTTAAACAGAGCTTAGTACAAATGCATTCAGATCGTATAAAGACATAATGTGCGCATGATGCAGGTATGAATAAAACATTCTTTAACACGGAATGTGAGCATTGAAAACGTACTTTTTACAGTGACAAATGCGTTTCTGTACTCTTTGTCTACTGCATTCGGAACACACTCGGTTATTACCTGATTGATACGAAGTTTGCCAACAATTGGAACATCTCTGCCGTTTTCCTTCGAAAACAACCTCGAGTGTATGAACGGCTAACATTGACAAAATCCATTACGCTATTTGTCCCAATTTAAAAAAACAAAAAAACCAAACAAATGAGATGAAATAGCTGACATGAAATGCCTGGCTTCTAATATTGCCGGGGTTTTAGTGCGGGAACAATTCATTTGGAATAATTGTTCATTTACAATTATAGATACATTTATCAGCTCTTTTGGGTGACATTAATGGTGATAAACATTAATTTCACACAGAAATGTTGCCTAAAATATTATTTTTGTTAAGTATTTTATTACCTTTTTTAACATGACTTGCAAAACTTCAATTTTTGCAAGTACTTTGCCCGTATTTGCGTCAGAATCTGTAAATTTAGTGTCACAAAATGTTTCAATTCGTCTAAGGTCTTTTTCCCAAAATAGACAGAAAAAGTCCTTGAGGTATTCAATTGAGCTTGCCAAGTGCCAATAACAAATAGTTCACTATTTTAATTTATTATAACCGAATGTAAAAACATCTTTACATTGTCAAATAAACCATAAATGTATGTATTTGAATGATGGGAAATCATTATACAATTTCAATTCCATCTAATTAGATCTTGGCAAGATATTTCGAAAAATGCCAAGAGAGGCCACTCATCCTTGAAGCGAGATTCTTTCATAGCATTAAACACATCAAAAAATAAATATCGGTCTCGATTTGCCCGAGACTTATCACTGATAAAAACTGGTGAATTTATTTTCAAGTGTTTTTCATTCACTTTAAAATAAGTTCACATTATGGAACATCATAACGATTGAAATGGGTGTTCTGAGTTCGAAATCCACAACCCTTGTTAAATCGTTTGCAAACTATTTTTATCCTACTAGGTGTATATCGTATGTTCTTGTTATTGTTTATGTCTTCTTTACCTGGCCATTTAATTGGTTACATTAACCATTACGTGTAAGAACATAAAATAGCGACACTAACGGAAAAAACACCTTTAATAAAACAATAACACGGTATTGTTTACTGGATTTCGAAATCCTTTGAAACGAATTCATGGTAGACTATTTCGCAATCATGAAGGAATACAATCATGAAGAATATAATATAATAGGAATACAATAATAAAGGAAGTAATATAATGGGTTTATAAACATGAAGGAAGAGATGATATAGGAATACAATTACGACAGTATGAATGTAATAGGAGTTTTTTAGAACATTAAATGACTTAACGAAGGACTTCCTTTTAGAAAACGCAGTTAATATAACATGTGCGAATGGGTCCGTTTAATGTGTACGTAATCCATTGTCGTCCGTTGTTATTGTCAATAGATTTACGCTCGTAACGATCATGCACATTGTCAACCGGAAAATAATTAAGAATGCCTTAACATTAATAACAGTCTAATTGTCGATGCATTTGTCATATGACGGTGGGCCCTGCATCCCCGGGTTGTCAAAGGCAGTTCCTGGAGCCATGTGTCCGGTTTGAAGGGGCGGCTGAGCTGAGTATGGCTGCTGACCGTAAGGTGCCTGTCCCATTTGAGCTCCGTATGTCATCTGGTCTGTTAAATCAAAGAATTATGCTAGCGTTTTTATCATAGAAATGTTCTTTCTAAAAGGCAAGTTAGATAAAACCATGTGAGTCATGAAAGGACTATTCCAGCATGGAGTATACGTAACTTCATAATCACATCAAAAACAGTAATAAGATTATTCAGCCAAGCGAAATTCAAAATTATATTCAAAACAATGAACTACAATGTTGTCAGAATAACCAAATGATCTAAAACGGTCAGCGAAACACTCAAGCGATGAGTAATAGTTATTTTCAAAGAAAGTCATACTCATGACGTAAGGACCGCTAGCCGCCGTAGTGATGGTTTGTCCTTGCGTCCTACGTCCGCTCCGCATACAGCAGACACAGCAGACGATGATACTGATAACGATGCCGACCAGAATCACACAGCCAACCACAATGCCGACGATGGGTCCGACGGTAAGTGCAGTTTTCCTGTAATAATAGCTGAAAATACAAACATTAAATATTGAAAATATCTGCTAATAAAACCCATGATTCAGCGGGTTTGTTTTATGAAAGGCGTCTATAGCCTGCGATTTTAGGCCAACATCGAATGCTGTTGCATACTAGACAAATGCCCAAAAGATTTGCTTAATTTGTCTGTCGCATGAAAGTATTCGCACAAAATGGCAATTGCAGTCAGACTTAAGGTATCGATTGTACAAGTAAGTTCGGCTCCATGTGTAAGTTTGTGACTCGCTACTCTATTCTACTTTCAGTTTAATTTAAAATAACTATATAAGAAAAAAAGAATTGTGGTAAATAAAATAAATTGTAGATTAAATTACATTACATTAACTTAATTTTATGTCAATAATATAATTTTTCATAATGTTTGCATAATTTCCTAAACTCTCAGCGTCAACTCAACATGAGCATTTACAACACATTAAGTTTTTGTCAAAATCAACAACTCTACTAAAATAACAAGAAGATCAACTTTATTAGAAGACCAGAAGAAGTAGACAACTTTACTAGAAGATTAGAGAGAGAATATAACTTGACCAGAAGCAAAGAAGTGGAAAAAGATACCGGAAGAGAAAACAGCTAGACGTTGGACAGGGTCCTGCTTTAAGAATTTATCTTTCAAATTGTCTGTCATAATGGGCTTATCCGAGGTCTTGCCGGTATGATCGACAATGATAGCCTTAATGGCTCAACCCTCAACATCAGTATCACACTTCTCTTTTACTATAGTCTAAAACTCCATAATCCTGTGGCACTTTGACACTGCCTTGCTTTCACTTTATTCATTTTAATTAAATTTGGTTTGATTTGCAATTCATTAAATTAACAGTGACTTCCGTACAATTTAGTATCAAATGCGAGTTAAGTAACTGCGTAGCTCGAGGTGTTAGAAGTTCAATTCATTATAACAATGTTGTCAGAAGTAGGATTGCTCTGAAAGTCTTTGTTAAAATAAATTCTTCGTGCCTCCGTGTCAGTCTCTGATATTATGCTCACAAAAAATGCTTAAAAGAAATAACGAAAACAATATTCAAAACGAGCTTCTATGCCTCTAGACACAAGTGTTATTTTCAGGTTCAAATTCCGCTGATTAGCAGTTATACAAATTAGAATAAAAATATGTATAATGTTCCTCCGAACTTTTCATTTATTCATAAGTTATGCCCTTTTAAATGATACACACATAATATGGGTGCATCCAAGTTTAGAACTTTGCCAACGACTCGCTTATAAGTACATCGAATACAGTAAAACTGCAGTCGTTCGAATAAGCGGCCGTTCGAGAACCGGCGGTCCCTCGAGGTCGGAGCTTGGTCCCGAACATTTTTTTCTCTATTTACATATAATTATACCTACGCTGCATCGAAACCTAAATATGTCGAGGAGTCTGGCAATATAGCCGGTCCCAAGTACACGATCATGCACAAAACCTTATGGCTCCCTCGAGGTCATAATTTCATACTTTTTCCGGTTACAAAATAAACAAACAATTCTAGGCAATAAAATGTCCGCAAATTGTAAAAAATGCAATGACAGTTGAAAGGCAATTTGGTAAGGTATGAAAAACCGTTTATCACTGTTTACGCATTACCGATAGTAGTTGATAAGGGCATTTGAGTAGATAATTATGGGATGCCAATTTTGTAAAAATAAACTTTTCTATTTATTCATTTATTGCTATTTCTTTTACATTTAGTATACATTTAGTATACGACAGCCTCTGAACATATGCGCGATTTCAACAACGCAACACATAATCGGTGTCTTAGTAAACAGTCGGTCTGACGACTTCAAACTTAAAATTCCCTGAAAGATATTTCTTAACAGACTGGAAAATTGAAATTCGTGTCGTTCGAAACATCGGTTCCGTCGAAGTTTTGGCACGGTCTACGGCGTCCTCGCGCGATCGCAGTTTTACTGTAGCTTCAAATATAGGAGCCGGTGAACACGTTCAACGACTGGCCACCATTTCGTTGAGAGGCTTTACAGAATCCGTAAGATTAGTTTTGCGATGCCCATTTTCTGGTTGCATCTGCGTCTAACATATTTTGAGTATTTTTAATGCATATCTGAACTGCATCTCTTGTTTTTAAATTACCAATAACAACATTTTTCTGTAATACACTACACCATCTTTATGTACAAGGCAGCCAGCATATGAGTGGCTAATTTATTCATCTCAATGTTAAACATAACTTTTAAATGTATGCAGTAAGTCAATGGTGATATGTTCATACCTGTCACAACACTTCTCGTAGCCTGAGTGTCCATAGTCAGTGCAGCAACCATAGACGCAGTATTGAGACGAATTCCACCCGTACTTGTTACAATATTCAGCGCCCACTTGCAAAATAAGGATAAAATATGAATCTGTATAAATACATTGAAATTACTTCCGCGCTGAGACATTGGAATATGAGCCGCATCGCGCGATTTTGGGCCTTCGGACATATATTTGCTATATATATTATGTTTTAAGGTGTTTGAATTAAATGATATTTCAGGAAGTTATTTTGAAGTATTCATGATGATATCATTTAAATTGCGTAAGATACCTGTTTATAAGTGAGACCATGTATTGCGCATTTTGAATACTAAATTTGATGTCATTCACATGACGTCGTTACGAAAGCACATTATTCAAATGGCGTGCAAAATTAACGTATCAATATTACTACTAGCTTATAATTTAAGTGATTTTCTTAACACAGAATCTTTTAGGAACATACATTAAGATAAAAATGCAAAATCATTTTTGTATTTTTAATACATTTGGCCGTTTTAAACACAAATTATTAATGCAGTCAAAATATGTCGGGACGAAATCCATGGTTGCTATGGAAACATGAGTAAGCCAATGGTCATAAATCGTCGAGAAAATGATACAACAATGACAAATCTTTAAAAGAAAGAAGTTTGGAAGAAATTGATAAACATAAAAAAAATCACAATATATGGCACTTTTTATTCATGATTATTTCATTTATAATAGTTATGCCCGAAGGCCCAAAATCGCACGATGCGGCTCATATAATAGATCGAAACTGATTTCACTGAGTGATTACAGGAAGCAATATTTTCATGAGTGACGCAGCAAGAGTTCGAAATATAATTCATTGAGATCAACAGTCTGAGAGTCATTAATCTTACACCAAAATTCAACAAATGTTATGTTTATTCAATGCAAATTTTGTGAAATTAATTGGCGTTTAAACGAAAACCTCGTGCGAAACAAATCATCATGACGTCCCATTGGATTTTAAACAGTTTCAACCAAGCCAAGCAAACGTTGTTTTTTTTTTACTTTTGTCAAGCAATACTGGAACTAAAAACTATAAATAACACAATTGTTATTTTCACTGCAGTAAAATAACAACAGTAAAAAATGGCATGATATTTAATGGAAAACGTTTCCAGAAAGTCAAGTAATTTTAAGCTACAACAATTAATTAATGTTTAAATAACATTTCGTACATTGTGAGTTTTGTTGTATTTAAATACCTATACCTATTTAATATTTAAAACAACTTTATACCCATTATAGATAAACAAATAATACGAATCGGTTACCATAAGGGAGTATAAAAGCCAGCGTTAAAATATATGAAATATCCGCCATGTTGTTAACCGCTCATAAACTTTGCATTGAATGTAGCTACAAGAATTCTAACTTCCTTATATTAACTATAAACATTTCCTTATTGTGAATGGGAAGTCTTTTTATTGTCTAAATATAGCAAGAAAACAATCGTATACCTGCTGCTTGTAATGTGTCATATAATAGTCAATAGATACTGGGACAAGCGAAATACGGAAGTTATTCGACTCTGTGCAAAATGTTTACATGAAAGATGTTTTTGTTTCGGTTAAATACGTTCGAATTATGCAGCAATTTCGATCAATGATCTAGAATAAAAATATTTACACTTTTGAAGTTGCTTGAAGCGTGATTCTGAATCTCAGATCTCACTGCATATAGTTTTTGAATATATTGGACCATTGTTACGGTAGTAAGAGTTTCCCTGTTTGTTGCAATTAAACGTATCACTCTTTTTTAGTTATATCGAAAGTCAAAAATAAGTATAGAAGGTATTGTTCCAGAATGATCTTACAACTTGAGGGCGTTGTACTCAGACTGTTTTCGTTGGGATTTATTTTTCACCTCAGCTCATGATTAAGTTTGTGCGGAATAACGGTAGTATTTACTCTTCTAATATAAAATAGTTTATGCATTTTCTGGTCCTATGGGATGTTTCAATTCCTCATGTGAAAGTAATGTAACGGTAAAGCCGGTACTTTTAGGGGTAGGTTTGATAGTTATTGTCTATAAACAGTTTAGTTTCAATCATAGAAAAAACTGCCATTTTCATACTTTTTGAGAGTGTCAGAGATAACAATCGTGTACAATTAACATCAAACATGCAACTTAGATAATATAAATATCGATGTATACCATTGAAACGTCATGATCTCTTCTCTAAAATTACAAGAAAATATTAAGGTACATTGCTTTTGAGTTATTTAAAATAAGTGAAGTGGTGCATAACGGCACAATGACGTCCATTGGTGTTGTTTTCATAAGTGGTAAAATGTTGTTTTTTTCAGCTGTCAAATAATACAGTTGATGTCATTATTTTATATATTTGTTCTAAATAAGTCGATATTATTTTTGCAACATGTGACATGTCGTGTTACAACTCACAAGTCTACATTACACAAATCGATACATAATTTCAAATCACCTGTACGATATACGCTTCAAAGGTCGAAGTATTTAATTTTTTAAAACTACCGACTTAGCAATTTAAACTTTAAATAATCCGTTTTCTACGAAAGGTTTTTAACTTCGCTGCTAGTATACCAGGGAGAGAAATAAGTAGCTTTTTTATTTTGAATTTAACCTGTCTGCGGTCGATTCGTCCTTAGATAATTACATCTTTGCAGTGTAGTATTGCAGTATGTACACGATTTCTGTAGGTCGATATAAGTTGTGTGTTATCAATAAGGAATTTGTGCAGTGCCAAAGTAGGTTTAACACACCAAAAGAAGGAATTGGTAAAAGGTAAATATGTCTCTTAAGGGAACAATCTTAATCACCACTCGTGTATCCGTTCGAACTTGATCGAAACTGCTATAAACAGATTTTAGTTTCAAAAGCATTTGCATTCGAACGCAAATGTGCTATAAGAATATTTTCAATTGGCAAAATGCTTGGCACTATGAAAAAGTATTTATTGCCAGTGTTGGGTTGTCGCTTTTATTCTACAAAACATATTTGTATTATATATCTGTTTGATACCAGTTTGTAGAAACACACTATTTTAGTCAATATATATTTTATTTTAAAACATATCACCAACATAAAACTATCCTCCGTTTTACCGCTCGTCATTTGTATACAGTCTGGTTGTTTTTACTGGACTTTTTGTGATAAGAAGGCTTAAATTTTCCACTATTATGTATGTCCCTGTATTCTTCATTCATTTTGTATTGATGCATATTTTCATTGAAAATGATACACATTAATTGTAACTATAGACTACGGCTTTGTATAGCAACCCGCTAAAGATAAATTTCCGTCCCACTAAATATTTAATGTTTTCATACAATACGTTCATCTCTTTACTTAAGTTTAGTTATGAAGCATTCATAAACTTAGTCTTTCTTAAATTCTTTCATCACCAGGTTTACTTGTCTCTCGATAAATTAATTAAAGTGAACTAATGTTTTGCAATTTCAATTACTATCTTCATATTGTCTAATAAGGAATAATACTTAACATTGAAAGAGGTGTTTATTTTCTCAGATATATTTCCCATCGACAACATGTATAACTTTCTGGTGACCGAGGTCCTTCGGATGATTATTTTCAGATGAAGGATCAGTGGAAACAATTTTCCCCTTGAACGTATAAGCACTTAATGCACATGGGCAAATTTAAAAACTGCTCTTTTAAAAACGTTTCCTTAAAAAAAATGATATTAAATAGAATGACTGAATACTTCCTAAGCTATCTGATCATAAAATGAAAAGGTGGCAGGTACAAGCAAACATGTATTACTTATTTGCGTTATAAGGCATCTGTTACTTATAAGAGATACAAAGTCATAGTACATAAATGTTTTTGCATGAAATAAAGACATTAAGTTTACGGTATAAAACACTTCATATTTTAAGTGAACGGAAACACACGCTTATATACAATCTTTGTTCCATGCTATTCGTTGATCCATGCTTTTCCATGCAGCACCCCTGTTGTAGACTTCTATTTTTAAATCAATTTTACGAGTAAAGTTTATACATTCCAGCGTCATTCATACTGTCTTCGAGCGTATACGGAGTTACCTGGTCTTCCATTGATTCAGCGTCGATGAGACTTTTACAACGTTCATAGCCAACGTTGAAGGAACGAACAGTCAGAGTTGCATTTTCCGATCTCAACCAAAGTTGTCATTATATCTAACATGTATTGTCGAATTCTATTGACCTCGGCTAACCGATAAATTTGCTGCTGAATAAGATTTACATTCATGAAAATATTATAAAACCCCAGATAATATCCTACATTTTCATCCAATATTGGAAGGCCTCTTACTAAAGCTTTTAAGAGATCAAAGAGACATTTATATGTCCTTGGGGTCATAATTGCCGCTATGTATGAGGACACACGTCTCCAGGATGAACGAGGATATGACTGTATGGTCATAAAAGAAGTATTTCAGAAGTTTTATACAGTTTTTATGAGTTTCTGAGTGGTCTGATAAGTTTTAATTCTGTGTTTGTGAAGGCAAATTGATAATGCATCATACTATTAAAGCATTTCCTGGCAGGCATCAGTAAAAAACTGTTGACTTCTAAGATCTTTTTTGTAT
Source organism: Mya arenaria (assembly GCF_026914265.1). Lineage (NCBI taxonomy): Eukaryota > Metazoa > Mollusca > Bivalvia > Myida > Myidae > Mya > Mya arenaria. Next base: position 37,994,131 of record NC_069132.1, read on the forward strand.
TTCCTTCTGACAACCTATGAACATCGCTTTCAGAAAATACCTTTCTAACGTCTTCCACGAATATTGCTGGAGCAGTATCTACATCCACATTTAAAGGTTGTGAATGCTCAATTGTCGGTTTCCACGTAAGACCAACACTGTAAACAGGACGTGAAAATCAGGTAATCCGTGGTACATCATTATTCCAGAAGCTTTTTCAATGCGTACATCTTTGCATGCTTCAAACGCGCTGGCAAATATTCCCTTTTCATAGTGTTTATAGTCCCAAAAATAACCATTTACTTTGGAGAGATAGTCGCAAATATCACGGTTTTCTTTGTATCTTTCTTTACCTGGAAACGTAATTAATGCGTGTTCTTCAAATGGGAATTTTTGTAATCCATGCATTTCATACGAATGATTTCGTCGCATTCAAGTCAAATGGGTTTCTCTCTTAAAATCCACATTTCCTGACCATTCTTCCAAAGCCACGATGAAATCAAACTCGCTAGGTTCAACAATGCGTGTGCCTTCAGCCATACTTCCTACTGGAAAGATCTTGCCTACCCTAAAAGCCGTGTTCAATTTTCCTAATGTTGAACAAAACAATTCCAGGCATTCTTGTGTAGATTGTTTAATGTCATCAACTTCGGCTTGGCACCTTTTAAACTCTAAATTTTCGTTACGTAGATGATTTAAAAACGCGGCTGATCTAGCCTTTTCCTCAATTGTCATATCAAAGAACATATCTTCATAACTGGGTAAATTGTAGGCACTTGAATATCCTGCCATTTCAACACATTTTATTTAAAATTTAAGGATATACGCGTTAGGAAGTATGGAATGCAAATAAAGCACATAACCCATTAAACAGTTTCTCAAATGCACAGTCATGCGCCGACGAATTCAGCAGCCAGCTATACCTTTAAGGTTATACGCTATTAACTAATGAAACAAGAGGAAGATTTATATAAATGAGCCTGTTAACAATATGGGCTAGCCTCGCAGCTATATTTACGAAATTATTTGAGTTTCGTTAGCAAACACATTCTTGGGGTTTTCAATCCAGTGTATTGAGTTACACACACATGTACTATGGTTTTCGCGGAAAAAGTATCGAAACGAATTCTTTTGCTTTCTTTAGTATACTTTTATGGGGAAAAATCCAAAAGTGTCACTCTTATTTGGTGGTTTAAATTTGTTTGTTATGTCCAAGTTGGGAATATACTGATCCCGCTCATCACATCGCAATATTATTTATATCAGACGACTTTCTATGTTCAAATGTGCCAGCGAATACAAAGGCAATGCATTAAATTGTTGAAAATATTTTGTAAATAAGCTTAGTGTAAAACTATTTTACTCAAGAATAAGTTATTCATGAATTTTTATTGGACACCATCTTTCTTTCCACTTATCTTTCGCTGGCGCAACCAAGTAACAATTAAAAAATAAGAGCTTTAAAAATGTTTTTCCAAGCGTCTCTGCGAAAAGAAAAACGAAATGTTTGTTGACCCAACCCTGCTCAATATATGTATTGCAGCGTTTCAGAAATATAATTTACGGTCACTGGACATTTATCAATAATAAGACGGTTGGATTTGGATGCAGGATGGGATGACCTGCTGTCGATCTTGCTTAAAACAGCACGTTTATTCAAAGGAGTTAAGAATCAACTTTATTTATGGAGGATATTATGATGGACACTTTTCTGACGTCGTGTATTACGTCGAGTTTGGTGTATAAACAAGTATTCATCGAGACTTCCAACGTAGGGAAAGCAGTTCGGAACATTCCAATTCTTAATGGCTATTTGCCAATTGCCAACACAAGTTTCTACTTAAAATAAATCACTATTGACTCTATGAACTGAAAATACCTGTAAAACAGGTCGTCCAAACTTTTAGGTTACTGAAGTACAATTAACAAAAGAAGGGAAATTGACATGCCTTATTTGTAACATAGGATGTTTGTTAATAACCTTATATTTAAATCGTTCACACATTCAACATATCCTTTTTATGTAAGGTTTTTTTGAAAATTTGCATTGCTAATTATCACTTGTTTTTTGCCGATTGTTATTATTTAAGCTATTTAAAATTTATTGTCAAATGCTGTTTACCTTATATTCATCAATTTTGAATGATATTAACTTCAACAAAACAACAATGCTTTGTAGTTTAGTTTGACACCACTAAGCTGTAATAATTAAAACATTAAAACCTCATAAACACTAAATCGCCATTATAAAAGAATAAATTGTGCTATTATTGTTTTTGCTAAAAATGGCGTCACAAATATCGTTTGCGAACAATTGCTGAGGGTATTATGGAGGTCGATTTTGTATGCATTTGTTACATGCATGATACAAATTTGATTTACTCATAAGATGCAACAATAAATGGAAGTGCACTTTGAATTTAAATATATCAACACACATTTTGTTCGCACTCATGAGCCGCAAATGCTCTAGTTATGATAGTAAATGAACATACGCACTCATGTCAGAACCGCAAATGCCCTAGTCATGATAGTAACTCAACACACACAGTCATATCTGAACCGCAAATTCCCTAGTTAAGATAGTAACTCAACATACACAGTCATGTCTGGACCGTAAATGCCCTAGTTATGATAGTAACTCAACATACACAGTCATGTCTGAACCGCAAATGCCCTAGTTATGATAGTAACTCAACCTACACAGTCATGTCTGAACCGCAAATGCCCGAGTTATGATAGTAACTCAACATACACAGTCATGTCTGAACCGTAAATGCCCTAGTTATGATAGTAACTCAACATACACAGTCATGTCTGAACCGCAAATGCCCTAGTTATGATAGTAACTCAACATACACAGTCATATCTGAACCGTAAATGCCCTATTTATGATAGTAACTCAACCTACACAGTCATGTCTGAACCTTAAATGACATAGTTATGATAGTTACTCAACATATGCACTCATGTCTGAACCGCAAATGCCCTAGTTAAGATAGTAACTCAACATACACAGTCATATCTGAACCGCAAATGCCCTAGTTATGATAGTAACTCAACTTACACTGTCATGTCTGAACCTTAAATGACATAGTTATGATAGTAACTCAACATATGCACTCATGTCTGAACCGTAAATGCCCTAGTTAAGATAGTAACTCAACATACACAGTCATGTCTGAACCGTGAATGCTCTAGTTATGATAGTAACTCAACCTACACAGTCATGTCTGAACCTTAAATGACATAGTTATGATAGTTACTCAACATATGCACTCATGTCTGAACTGCAAATGCCCTAGTTATGATAGTATATTAACATAATTACTCATGTCTATACCGCAAATGCCCTAGTTATTGTAGTAAAAGAATATACTCACTCATGTCTGAACAGTTAATGCCCTAGTTATGATAGTAAATGAACCTACGCACTAATGTCTGAAACGTAAATGCCCTAGTTATGGTAGTTACTCAACATACGCACTCATGTCTGAACCGCAAATGCCCTAGTTATTGTAGTAAATGAATATACGCACGCATGTCTGAACCGCAAATGCCCTAGTTATGATGAAAAATTAACATATGCAATCATGTCAAAACTGCTGGAGCTTTTTTATGGCAGTTTATGAATATTATCACTCGTTTCAAAACTGCAGGTAAGCTTTTTGAGTCAGTAAATAAACTTACGCAATCATATCAGAACTGCGAGCGTTCTATTTATGGCAGTTAACGATTTTGTTTTACTCGTTGAGCTTCCTATGTCAGTAAATAAGCTTACGCAATCATGTTAGAACTACGAGTGTTTGATTTATGGCAGTTAATGACTATTTTCACACGTTGAGCTTCTTATGTCATAAAATAAACGTTCGCGATCATATCAGAACTTCTAGTGAGGCATAAATGACAGTACGCGATTATGCCAGAACTGCAAGTAGGGCTAAACATACCCACTCATATCAAAACTGCTAGTGTGCAATTTTTATTAAAAACTGTATATATATGTACATATCTTTGTCTGAAATGCAAGTGCTTCATTTGTGACATAGGCACTCATATGAGAAATGCTAGTGTGCCATTAATGACAGTAAATAAACATACGCACTCATTTCCGAACTGAAAGTGTGTCATTTTTTGACGGTAAATAAACATACGCATTCATATCAAAACTGCAAGTGTGCCATTAATGACAGGAAATTAAAATACGCACTCATATCAAATGTTTTACATCAATTACATTTAACTGATTTTAACCTTGATTTTGAAATGCATTGTTGTGTATGTCAGTATGAAATGTATTATAAACAATTATCATCTATTCATTAACATATATTGCGTTGGAATGCTTCATGGGCAAATTTGCGTATTTGGGTATTTTTAGATGCGTTTATATGGTAACTGAGAACATTGATTTGTTAAAATAAAATGCAATTCGTTTGTGTTGAAAAGAACATTGGACAATGATGACATAAGATATCAAAATCTGTAAATAATACAACTCTTGATAGACTGAAACTAAATACTTCTGACAAAACATCCTCGCTTTAACGGGTATTTTACGGGCATGTTCGTCTTTGTATCCGCCACCTGTGGTGGCATGTTCATAACTTACAATAACCCATTGTATGCAAACTTCCTTGTCGGCTAACATTCCATGTATTGAATAGCATTGTTTAGCATCTATCCCTTTACAAAACAAGAACAATTAAGGTAAACAGAATAAAAACGGAGTGCATTTTATGTGTGGTTACCGTGTCCATAATTATATAATGTTACTATAATACTTGATACACGCGAGTTCTATTTCAATGTTAAAGCCGACAATGTGCATCAATTAGCATGTTTGTGCGATATAAATATTTAGGTATCTTGTAATGAAGTATAAACCTTACAAACATATTAGTAATTAGAAGCAAATGCTTTGCAAACATATAATTATCATTTAGTTCAAGAACGATTCTTAGTTTTTGCTTATTGCTGTTAAAATCCCAGCATCTGTATTTCTTAACAACATGTAGATTCAATACTGATCAATGATATGATATACAACCCCGCTCGCGCATTCACATACACACATCCACGTCGTGGCATACACCCCGCTCGCCCATACACATGCATACACCAACAACTAACATACACTCCCGCTCGCGCTTTCACATACCCACATCCACATCTTGGTATACATCCCGCTCGCGTATTTGCATACATACATCAACAATGTGGTATACTCCCGACTCGTAGATACACATACACTTACTCACAATGTGGCATACTCCCGACCCGTAGACACACATACTCCCCAGCTCGCCCATACACATTCATACACCCACGACGTGGAATACGCCCCCTCTATGTTACACTTACATTCACCCACAACGTGGCATACTCCCCGCTCGCCCATACACTTGCATACACCCACAACGTGGCATACCCCCCACTCGTAGATACACATACATTCACCCACAACGTGGCACTCTCCACAGCTCGCCAATACACATGCACTTACTCACAAGATGGCATAATCCCCGCTCGTCCATACACATGCATACACTAACAACGTGGCATTCTGCCCAGCTCGCCCATACACATTCGTACACCCACAACATGGCATACTCCCCGCTCGCCCATACACATGCATACATCAACAACGTGGCATACACCTCGCTCGCCCATACACATACATTCACACACAACGTGGCATTCTCCCCAGCTCGTCTATGCACATGCATTCACCTTCAACTTGGCGTACTCCCAACTTGTAGATAACACATACAATCACCTACAACGTGGCATACTCCCCACTCGTAGACACACATGTATTCACCTACAACGTGGCATACCGCTCGTAGTTACATATGCATACAGCCACAAAGTGGCATACTCCCCGCTCGCCCATACACATGCATTCACCAACAACGTGGCATACACCTCGGTCGCCCATACACATACATACACCCACAACGTGGCATACACTCAGTCATATCCATCTAACATGACGCAACCGAGAGCCTTGCATCACCTGGCGATTCACTTGTCAAGGATTCAGGATGGTCACAGGAATCCGTTGGGTTTTCGTATATCGACGAAATATAATCCCTATTGGTCAATTAATTAGCTTAATGACAACCAGCGTCGTATTAACTTATTTTGTCGTGTATGAGTGTAGATGTTTATTTTTTTCAAAACAGATGAGATTTTTTACAACGCTTGTATCCATATGCGTCAGAACAATGTGTTGTTTTCAACCACAGACCAAAAACTGCTTTAACCCTTTAATCTCATTTGACTTGTAACGAAGTTGTTGAATTAGATTGATATTGTTTCCATAATAATATCCGAAGCCTGTTTATTATATATATTTATATTCATTGACTTTGAATTCACATCTTTGTATGAATTATGTTACATGAACTGTTGGATGTTGATTGCCTGCATATATTCCTGGCTTATTTGTGAAGATTTATTGACGCAAATGTAATAGCTAATGAGCCTTGAATTGGCTGTTTCAACTGACTTCAGAGTTTTTCAATGGTTTAACATTTTCATGTTTAGACTTATCCAAACGTGTATACTATTGATTGATTTAGTCGGGAAAATAACCTCCGCGACCTTTTGTTAGTTGCATGATGCTCTACTGTCTTAAAATAAAACTTATCGTTTCCTTATCTTATTAACATTGTATACTCTCGGCAAACGTTAGCATGTTTTGAAACATGTTTACGTTATGGAATATCAATTACAAAATAGTATAGGTACATGATGCAATGACACTTATTCAATATGGAAATTGACCATGCCTCCTTAAGTGTACCATTGGAAGACGTAGAGATCTTTACATAATTAAAACATAGTAAAATTTTAATTCGACTGTAATGTTCGAAAAGAAAAGTAAAGAATTTATTTTATTGTATAATACCCTACCATACTCACTTAAATAAAACATTAAAGATGACACATATTATATGAAATGAGATATTAACGCTGCACTCGCACAGATTGAACGTTTTGACAATTTTGTTTGTTTGGTTTGTGTCTATAGTTCATTATCGTTCGGGCACTTGTTTTGTATCCTAAACTGGGTTTATTTTCTAATGTTCAGATACTGGGCTTATCCCTGTAATTTTCATTGTATTTTTAACTGACGATTAAGACTTATTGGCATGTGTTTTAATCAGTTTTCTGTTAGTTTTTTTAATCATAGATTGCCATTAAGAAAACGCAGATAAGTGTTCATAGTCTTATGGAATCGTTTGATTCATACTTAATCCATTGTCGACCGTTGTGTTATTGTTTAGAATGTACGTAAAGTAAATGCACATGTTCGCACTTTGTTTTTTTCACTTCGAAATACTATCAGAAAGAAGACGAATTAAGGGGTAAAACAGTAACATAAACAAATAGTGTATTCTAATTGTCGACGCCTCTTCAATAAGACGTAGGCCACTGCATTCCCTAGTTGTTGACAACAGTAGTTCCCGGGGCCATATGTCCGGTTTGAAGGGGTGGCTGAGCTGGGTATGACTGCTGACCGTTAGGTACCTGCCCCATCTGGGATCCGTATGGCATCTGGTCTATAAAACCAAAGAATTAAGCTTTCGTTTTAACCATAATAAACAAGTTAATTTACTTGTTTGAAAACTTAAATAAATCCAAAAGCTCTTTGAAAAGACTTAACCAGCTTCGTATATACGTTACATCACAATCATATCAAAACAGTAATATGATTATTCAAATTAACGAAATTCATAGTTTCATTCACGTCAATGAACATGCAGCAGTGCAACACTGAGGAAGTCTCTTAGTTTATTAATTATACTTCTTCCAAAAAGGTCATACGTGTGACGTATGGGCCGTTAGCCGCGGGGGTGACGGTTTGTCCACGCGTCCGATGTGACTGTTGCATACTGCAGACACAGCAGACGACACTGATAACGGCGCCGACCAGAGTCAAACAGCCAACCACAATGCCGATGATGGGTCCGATAGAGAGTGCTTCCTGGTCATAATAACTGAAAAACAACACATTCAAAATTATTACACAGTGAGGAGGACGTAATTATGTTTTTGCAAACACTGAGTGACAGAAACTTCACTGCAAACAAATTAATTAAGATAAGTGCCGATTCTAGGACCAACTATTGCCTGATAGGTGGACGTTATCTTTATTTTTTTAAATCATTGCATCCAGTATGTGGCCAAAATTATTCTTCGATATCCAGTTTTGTAACTTAACATAAAAAACGTTATTAAACAGATTGTGAGTAACGATGCAATGTCAACCAAAAAACTTGTTGATTTAATATGCAGTAATTCGTATGGTCTAGGCAAATATGACTTTTCTGTGCATGCTGTAGCTTTGCTTCCATGTTTATATTCCTATTTTTTCAAACATGATGGTTATCACTGAACTGAACACGTTTCCTGACCGTTTTGTATTTCCTAACCCCACAATTTTAAAAAATGAAATGAAAATGTCCACTAACCAGGCAAAAGTTCTGATACAACATAATCAGCAAAGCAATGTTTTATCTGTATGTTTTTTAAAGGAGTTCATCGAAAAGAAGATGGCAATAAATTAAGAATAATACAATAAATTACTAAGAAATCAGAAAAATAGTTGTGCATGATGTTTAAACTTTGTGTATTTTAAAAAAGTAATAAAAACAGAGAAAGTATAACAGTTCTGCTTGTGTAGTTTTCAAAAAGATTGTGTTAATTTTTTTCTTCATTTAAGTACTTTATGAAATGAATTTTTGGACTAAAAAAAACAGTGAAGAAACTTTTTTAAAACGTTTATAAATACAAAAAAATACATTAATGACCATACAGCTCCATATCAGAACAATAAGCATGTAACAAAAACATCACCTGACATTTCGCTGGAACCAACGAACACGCGACGTGCGCTACCTCCTGAACTTACTTAACAATTAAATTCCTCAAACCGTTTCATGCCGTTTGAAATAAAGGGGAAAAAACATCATTTGCAAACATAGTTTTGATGGTTTACAACGACGAAACCGTAGCACATAACCGTAAACGTATTGATGATTAACAAGAGTTAAAAGCAATACCTTTCACAACACTTGTAATAGCTGGAATGGTAAGTGTCAGAGCAGCATCCATAAGTGCAGTATTCATAAGAGCCGCGCCAATGTGAATACGAGTACGTGTGACATGTGTCACCGGCGTTTACTGGCAAAAAAGATGGTACAGCTTAATTTCGAGTGGTAAAACTTCAATAGTTCAAAAGTTCAATAACAGAAGGTTGAACATTCACTTCACCCTTTATCAATAAAAACGACTTCGGATATTCTAGACTCTTTGATCAATCTTTAAGATTAAAGTTGATAATTAAAATATAACTTTTTAAAACAATTCATTTTCCATCTGAAACTCCATAAGGTGTTTAAGATGTAAAAAAAGCGTGATATTAAAACCTGAATGTTTGATGTTATATTTCTTTCATAGATAGATGTGAAGAGTCACTTTAATTCTGAATGGATACATGACTCTCCAAATTCAGCTTTTTTTTGTCAATACCCATTAGTTGGTTCTTTAAAAGGCCATATAAGTGAACCCCTAACCTAAATATGAGAAAATCCGTCTTCTAATAGGTAACTGTTAACCAGTAAATTATAAAGATATAAAAAAAAATGAAAGCCGTAGATAATATATCACTTGTTCGATACGTTTTTGGGTTAAATGTTAAATCATGCATGTGAAATATGGGGTTTCAAATAGAGTAGAACGCATACAATTAAAATTACTGCAAGTGGACCGCAGCGGTGAATTAGATCAAGGAGATTATACTTTATAAATAAATATAATTAATGTATAAATACCAAACGTCTAGAATACTGTTAAAATCACACAAGTAAAAACATAATAATGAAATTTAGGTCTAGCCAGGCTCATATAAACTGTAACAAGAAGAAACAAGTAGGAATGAGCGAGCAAAAAAAAGTTTTATTTTTTTTATTTTAGGCAAATCAGAGACGAGCGAAGGTTAAAAGATAATCAAAACTTATCATGAAGTAATGTAAAGAAATGCTTTTTAATTGATTAAAGGTTCTCAGTTATAAAATAAAAGGTTCTGATTTTATTACATGGGTATCTGTCTCAATACTAATCACTTTTAATGTTTATTTAGATCGCAATTTAACCGTGGATGTATTGTGAATACAGCATTCCTGTACAGTTGTACTATTGTAGTCATGTCCTACTATTATAACTTAATATCACGGGAAAAAAAATAAGACTAGTAAGAGAATTTCATTATTTGAGTGTTTCCAAATACTGCGTCAGGTCAAAATTTGAATGTGATAAAACTGTAGTGACTTCTACATGGCCGAAGATCGAAAAGGTTAATAACACAGATACCATTTCTAAACAAATGACGCTAACAGGATATAGATTAAATTATGGGACAATATATTTGAAGCAGTATCAAACAGATCTGCAAATGTTGCACCCGTCATAATATAACGTGCAGGTGGTGAAATAACAATGTTTCCAGACCATGATAAAGAGTAACATGGCGAGCTCCATTGCTTCCATACTGGTATGTACGATAAAGAAATAGGCAACTTTATTTCTAATCGATCAAAGAAAATAAGTGCGTAAAGAACAAATCAATTACTGATAATATTCTCATTTATTTCGTTTAGAGGTTAGATAATGATACAAAATGTGTTTCGCATCGCATCATCGGTCTGATGTACGAGAAGACTCGTTAAAGGTTAATATTCTGATTTTACTGTCACATGTTATTCAGTGTAAATACAGACTGTTTCTTAAAAAATTAAAGATTGTCCTTCTTCAATATAACACTTATGAGTATATGAATTCTGGGTAGTGCCTTTAAGAATTCAAGACAAAACATGTGCAAATTGGTTGATTCTCGTGTGTCCGTGTATTTAGATAAAGGGTTTGTACTCAAAATATGAGTTAGTTATTACTTAGCACTAAATATGGAAATACGTTCAATAAAATGCGCAATCGACTTTGAAGGTTATTATTTAGGTTAAAGAAAATAGGGGAATTCAGAAGTAAACAGAATCAGCGCAGCCAAAAAATAAATGATCGCGAAAGAAAACGTATTTTGTTTGAATAAAGGCCTAAAGGAATTAAAGCTTGGTTTTAAGTTAAAACATGTTAAATGATTATGGTATTTGATAACCCAAATACTGTATATGATAATGGATTGATATTCGGAGTTCATTGAAGAATAATAGCTCAGATATTTAAACAACAATTGTATGCAACTACTTGTACTAGTTATATTTTTAGTTTTTTGCTGTATTTTGATGTTTTTGTTTGTGACTGGTTGTTTTTGTGTTCTATGTCTTTGGCGTTGACGCTGTGCCATTAAACGGGGTTTACGTTTAAACCTTCGACTAATGTGCTTGTTTCTGTAGTAGTTCATGTAAATATTGGAGAAGTTAACATTTTTGAATGATAAAATGACTGTGCTTGTTTTAATAGAGAAATTTTGTTCATCCGTTGATAGTACAAACAGGAAGATGCGCACGTAATTAAATACTTCAAAATGTGTTACATTAATTGGTTCAAAATTTTGAATATTTGTAAACGTATTGAATAAGCATTTGTTTTAAGAAATTCAATAATTAATAATACGACAAAATGTAACAAAGTTGTATTGCTTTTCCTCACCTCCCGTTTTTTATAAAAATATTATAAGCTACGGCGTTTACAAAACCACACCTTACTACGGCGGATATGCAAGCACACAATATAATTCTTAAATGCGAATGGGCTTTTCACACTGAGTATTGTGTTTGTAAGGTTTTAATAGTACAGCTGGGACTTTGTTCTGAAAACATATGGGCCTGTAACGCCGCATAGCAGCATCGCCGCATAAACATGCTTTTTTCGTTTATGCGGTGATTTTTTAACGCATAAACAGGCCGACCACGTGTATGCGGCGACGCACAACACATAATGCAGAAATTGCTTATATGGGGCACGACTGTGCCTTTTTACCAAATAAAGAGGATTATTAAAACCATTTATTATAAAGCTAAAAAATAGAGTTCTAATATTTCAACAAAAACGATGGTTATGACGTTGTTGATGATGATGATGATGATGATGATGATGATGCTGCAGATGATGATGATGATGATGATGATGATGATGATGATGATGATGATGATGATGATGATGATGATGATGATATGATGATGATGATGATGATGATGATGATGATGATGATGATGATGATGATGTCCGTCCGTCCGTCCCGAAATCTCGTGACATGGGAGTCTCCAGAGTCACATTTATTCATTGGTGTATAAATGGTGATGGTGGTGGTTGTGATTGTGGAGGTGATGGGGATTGTTGTGATGATGTTGTTGATTATGATGTTGATTAAGATTATGGTGTAGCATATAACTGCCATTTTAAAACAAATACGGGAATGATAATGATGATGATGATGATCCAAAATTGAAAATAAATAATTACTCTCCATGAAGTGTTCAAATCTACATTTTCTTGGGAACAAATGACTCGTGCATAAAAACATAATCAATGAAAGAAATACGTCCATTTCAAATGGCCAAATATCAGTCATCTGAGTCCTCTTGTTCAAGTGCCCAAAAGTAATGTTGTGCTGAAATATTTGGAAACAATATCATATTCAAAAGTTTTCCTTTCGTTGCCCAGGTAACCAGAGATATTCACTGATTACCAAGACGTGAATAAATTTCAAAACCGCACAAAAACAAGTGGTTCTTGACATTGAAATAATTCTTAGCTCAGAATTCTTAGCTCATTTGCAGAATGATCAATTGGCTTGGTTCACATTTAAATCGATCTTACTAAATCTTTGTCAGAATGTACGTCCCTAAAAGTCAAGTTCAAAGCTTGGTTAAGTGGACACAAAAAAACTAAGTCCGATCTTGATGAAACTTTATCAACCACTATTGTACTTGTATGTGTTTTAATTGGTTTTTATGCGGCGAAAGTGTGCTTTTTGAGTAATACCGCAAAATTTGGCGGACAGTGTGTGTGTGTGTGTGTGTGTGCGTGCGTGCGTGCGTGTTCGTGCGTGCATGTGTGCGTGTGCGTGTGCGAGTGTGTGCGTGCGTGCGTGAGTGAGTGCGTGCTTGCGTGCGTGCGTGGATGGGTGGATGGGTATGTGTGCGTGCGTACGTGTGTGCGTGCGTGCGTGTGTGGTTGCGTGCGTGCGTGTGTGCGTGCGTGCGTGTGTTCGTGCGTGTGTATGTTTGTATGTGTGAGAGAGAGAGAGAGAGAGAGGGGAAGAACGCTCAACCTCAGCAGTGTTTTGCTAAATTGTAATTCCTTCTATCTGATCAACCTATAATATTTGAGAGAAAAACAACAGAGCTTCCATTTCTAACAAAAATTAATTGTGCAAATGAAATAAACCAACTATTACAGGTCATCACATACTCGATGTTAAACTGTGAATTCAAGATACCAAAAACAGACATATGATAGTATATATATATATCAAGTCAAATATTCATAGCAACGCTATGCATGTGAATAAAGAAATGATACGAAATTTCTTACCTAAAGGAATTAGTACAAACGCGAGCGTTAAAACATATAAGATATCCGCCATCTTCTTAAAGAATCATAAATTTGGTAAAAATCACTGTAACACGGGAACAATGTTGACTCTATTTATCTTATCTAAAGCTCTAAAATTTTGATACGGTGATAAATGCGAGGGTCGAGTCGTTTTTACATATAAATGTAAGAAAACAATCGGTTCTGATACTAGGATCCAACATTTATTCGTGCTCCAAAATTTATTAAGATAACGTTTACTTCCTTTTAGGTTTTTATATTAAACTGATGTCAAAAAGGAATTTTTGGTAACATTCACTGATAATGATTTGTTTGCTTTTCTATCTCTGCCACTGATCAATATTAAGAATACAATCTTCATTTATAGGCAATAAAATGGAAGATGTCAATGGGCAATATCAAGAAGTTTAATTTACATGGGTGTCAGTCTACTGCTTTTCATCCGATACTCACTCCCCGTTGCAAATTTTGAGTTAACAATGTGCCAACCAGTGAAGTTATTGTTTTAAGTCAGTTAGATGACCTGAAGTCAATATTAAGAAAGGCTCGTTCGCTACGCTCACCCCGCCTATTCTAAAATGTTTTCTTCATGTCATCTAAATTTTGCATAAACCATCTCAATCTGAGATATTAATACTTAATTACTTTTGATATTAGAATATATTCTTCAAATGATATCTCTCAGTTTAAATAATAAGAATGTCAAAAATTATTATACTGCAACGTGAAAATAATATGGTGCTCTTGAACTTAAACATACAAAATGAACACAAATGACTAAAAACGAGTTATGTGAAAAGGAATATAAAGTTCGTTCAATTTTAGTGTAGAGTGAGTTATTTTATCTTCGGTCCTTCTGATCCTTTGAATATGTACAGATGGTTTTCAAGTGTCAATGCAAACATCTCGAATTAATCATGCGATTTGGATTTTTATCGAAAACAGTTGAGATTTTATTTAACATGTTTGAACATTTACTATTTGTTATCTGTTATCATTTGACATTAGTGTAGTAATCTGTTATTTTGATAGATCTGATAAGAATGTGTGCCTGTTTGCCATATAACAGACCAAGCTGAAATAATACTTAAACGTTAAAGTACCATATGAAACACGTATTTCAATATCTGAACTTAATTTATATCAAGGAATATAATAAGCAAATTAGAACAACAGCCCTGTGTTTGCGTTTTACTTTTTATATTTGGTCCCCTGCTTGCAGTGTATGCGTTTCGACGCAACAGGGAAACAAAGTCACAATGCCAAAACTTCAGCAATCATAATAGGTTCATCAGGTACAATTGAAGGTAAAATGTATTTGCATTTAAAAAAACTAATATTTGCTTTATTAAAAATCGTTTAACAACATAATGATAATTAAACACATTTATTTTTTGTATTTTATTTTTTAATTTGACAGTTTCATTAGATCATCAAGTTCGTTAGAATTAAGATGCCTGTAATAGTATTTTGAAATATGATTGAATGTTAACCCTTAAGTAATTCGTCACCAATACAATTTACGTTACAAAGATAACATAATTGTTGACCCATTATATGAGCTTTCCTGTGTTTCTGCGTCATTACCATGATCTCAAGTGAGCGTATGTATAACCTATTGTCTATAGAAAAAAATACAAAAATACGAATACATGATTTAACCAAGATCAACTAACGTTTTGATCTAAAAACCTGCGAAAGATATGCATATAAAATGAAAAAGACTCAGATAATGAAATCTACCACAAGAAAACGTAATGTTTTCTGCGCTAGTAAACTATTTGAATATTGGAGAGCAAATGTTCAGTTTCTGGACCTTCTTAAATAACCTCTCCCAGGGAGTCCCGGGGGTTGTTGTCTTTATTCTGAGTTCAATGTTACACATGTCCGCATTTATTCATGAACCTGTGGTATATATTCATGAACCTGTGGTATATATTCGTGAACCTGTGGTATATATTCATGAACCTGTGGTATATATATTCGTGAACCTGTGGTATATATTCGTGAACCTGTGGTATATATTCATGAACCTGTTGTATATATTCGTGAACCTGTGGTATATATTCGTGAACCTGTGGTTTATATTCATGAACATGTGGTATATATTCATGAACCTGTGGTATATATTCGTGAACCTGTGGTATATATTCGTGAACCTGTGGTATATATTCATGAACCTGTGGTATGCATAGTAGATTTACACTATAGTTCAACACAAACCGGACCGGTGTCTCTCGACCATTACGATTTAGTTCGCAAACTTTATTTATCCCATTTGCATATAGAGGTATATATATATATGTTCAATCTTGTGAAGAAAAACCTTCCCGTTTCCTCTCGGTTGTATTTCACGAGACTCTCGTCGTTTGGAGAGTGGTCATGCGTCTCCAGGGAATAACAATGTCAACAGAATGGCCGCACAAGCCTGCTGTGCGACAAACTCATACATTTATCTGAAATATTATCGGGCCTTAATACATTTGTATCTCAATGCATTTATAAAGCAGTGATAAGAAAAGTTGTTATAGCTTTGGTTTGTTTATTTTCATACACTTTAATGCATTAACGATTGCTATGATTTATAATTGAGTTATATAGCTCGTCTTCATATTAAGGAATGAAATCGCGTACAGATGTTTACCAATGTATATGTGTCGATACCTTGAGAAAGCAAGTGCTCCCTCCAAATTATTTTGCTGATTGTTTATACAATTTAATTGGTTTGTGTGAAACAGGAAGGGGGATAATCATATAGCATATAATATTTACCTTTCTCTGTAGTCTTCCTTGTTTAGATGTACTCTTTGTTTTGCAAAACGTATTGTGGTTTGAGTGCAACAGGAAGTAAGATTATTATATCGCCTATGGGGTTTACCTTGCTCTGTGATTTAAACTCAATGGCTCGAGTATAGAAGTACATAGCGCTCTTAGCTTATAAAATCCCACTACGCCTGATAACAAAACTTAAATTAAATACTAAATTTTATGTAACCTGACACATACATCATAAACATCATATAAACGACCATACATTCACGCCGATATTTTACAAAAGTTAAAGTAGCATATTTACAAGACTGTGAAATTGATGCAGTTGATTGACCGATTTAAAGTCGAAACGTGGTTTCATGCTCAGATCGGATGTCTATTAAGACCCACTCTGGACGGAAGATGGCGACACTCACTAACTGGAAGAACGTGGAATAATACTCTGACTGGAAGATAATGTTTTGTTCTGAGGGGAAAATTGTAACATACTCAGACCGGAATTCGATGGATACAGGTTCTAACCGGAAGTCAATGGGGACATACTCTACCAGGAAGTCGATAGGGTCATACTCTGATAAGAAGGAAATGGCGGCATACTTTTGCTTGAACAAGAAGCAGACCCCTAAGAAGACCCCAAAATACCACCAGCAGTCATAACTTGGTGAACTGTACAAGAGTTTTACCAAGCGTTGCTTGAAAAGAGATTGGGATCATTCTTGTTTTTACTGAGCGAATTGAAAGAGTTATGATCAAAGCTGCTGCTATTTCCATTGACGATCACCCACTACTTCCACCAGAAGCCATTTCCTATTGCGTTTTACTGATGATGGAAACATACAGTTCGAATCACGTTTCATGAACACTTGATTTTCTGCATTGCTCCTTCTTATGTCTCTCATACTTAATCGAGCGAAGGTCACAGCTTATGAGCCATTAATTGGATTTCTTATTCTGACTTGCGTCCTTTGTGTCACAATATCTGAGCTTTTAATTCTGACACCAGTCAACACAGAAAGAGACGGATGCATATTGCAGGAACTTAAGAAATTTAAATTGTTGTAGTGATGTTTAGTACATTTTTTAACAGCAAGGGTGTATTCGTTTTGGTTAAATATGTTCGAATGCTATTTGTCACCTATACAGCAAATACCGTCATGAATGATCTTCAATACAATATTTGCAATTTTAAAGGTGCGCGAAGCGTGACCCTGAAACACAGATCATATAGTTTTTTTTATTATATTGGAACATTGTTAGGGTAGTTAAAGTTGCTCTGTTCGTTACAAGAAAAAAGGATCACCAATTTTTAATTATATTGAGGTAAACAATTGTTATAGAAAGTTTTGTTTCAGAATCATCGCACAACTTGACGGTGTGGTACTGAGACTGTTGTTATGTTTCACTGCAGCTGTTGTTCACGTTATTTCAGAATAACGGTTGTATATACTCTTCATATAAAGAGTAGTTTATGCATCTTCTTGTTTTAAGGGATGTTTCAATGTCCTCATTTGAAAAGAAAGTAACGGTAAAGCCGGTACTTTGAGGGGCGGTGTAAATAGCTGTTGTCAATGAACAGTTTCAATCATAGCGAAACTGCTATTTTTATACTTTTTCAGAGTGTCAGACATAACAATCGTGTTCAATATACATGAAACATGCGATTTAGATAATATTGATATCGATGTGTATCAAAGTATACATCATGATCGCTTCTCTAAAATTACAAGAAAATATAATGTATATTGCTTTTGATTAATATTAAAAAGTGAATTGGAGCAAGAGGGCGCAACATAATGACGTCATTTGATTTTGTTTTTTCATAAGTGGTAAAATGGATTACTTCAGCTGTAAGATAAAACAGTTGTTGTCATTATTTAGGTAAATCAATGGGGTTTTTTTTCGACATACGACACGTCGTGTTATGACTGGCAAGTCTGCATCAAACAAATCGATATATAAATATTACATCATCTGTACGATAACGCTTCTAAGGTCGATGTATTTTTTTAAACTTACGACTACTTAGCAATCAGAACTTCAAAGAATCCATTTTCTACGAAAGGTTTATAACTTCGCTGCTAGCATACCACGGAAAGAATGTGTTTTTATTTGGATTTAACATACCTTCGGTCGATTCGTTATTGAGTGTGGTTATCTTTGCAGTGTGGTATTGCAGGATGTATACGGTATCTGTAGGTCGAAATAAGTTGTGTGTTATCACTTGTTTTAAGGAATGGGTACAATTCCAAATTCGGTTTAAAGCACCGAAACAAAGAATTTATAAAAGGTAAACATGTCCTTTAAGGGATCAACCTCAATCGCAATACGGGTTTCCGATCAAACTTGACCAAACTGCTATAAGCAGGATTTAGTTTCAAAAGCATTTGCATTCGAACGTATATGTGCTATAAGAGTATTTTCAATTTGGAAAATGCTTGACACTATAAAAAATACTGTCTTGTCACTATGTGATGATAGCTTTTATGTATTTCAACTGCTGGACTTGTCCTTGTATGTTTGGATTGTATTATGTATTGATGCATATTTTCATTGAAAAGGGTACACATTTCTTGCAAATATTGATTACGGTTTAATATTGTAACCCGCTAAAATTAGACTCCATCCCGTTGTATTTATAATGTTTTGTTTGTTCATACATTTTGTACATTTCTCAGCTTACGTTTAGTTATAAAGTATAAATAATGCAAGTATTTCTTAAATTCTTAAATCACCAGTTCACTTGTCTGTCGATAAAAGAAAAATAGAAATAATGTCTTCAATTTAAATTAGTATCTTCATAGTTTTTAATAAGGAGGAGTACTTACAACTGAAAGAGATGTAAATTTTCTCTGATATATGTTCCATCGTCAACATGTATTACTTCCTGGTGACCGTACAACAATCGATGAATGCATATAACAAAACAAATTGATTTGTTTCTGAGAATCTTTTAATGATTACATTAAGATTAAGTAATAGTCTCCATCTGGAAACAATTTGCCCCTGGAACGTATTAGCAAATAATGCACATGGACGACATTAAAAATTGCTTTTCTATTAACAAATCATCGGAAATTTATATTTAAATATTATTTATAGAATAGCTGAATAATCCCTTAGCTATCTGATTCTTCGAAAAAACGGTAACATTGTTCACATATTGCCAGTATTGTCATAGATTGTGACGGTGACTTTCGCAAACAAACATATTTGTTAATAATAAAATATACAAATGCATGGTACACAAATGTTTTTGCACACATAAATACATGAATATCAAATATTTTAAGAGTTCAAAGATAGGCGAAACACATTTCAAATGAACGAAAACAAACGTTCATATACAATCGTTGTTCCATGCTATTCGTTGATCCATGCTACTCGTTGATCCATGCTATTCTATGCAGCACCCCTGTAGTGGAATAATATTTTTTTAATAACTTTTACGTGTTAGGTTTAAACATTCCAGAGTCCATTATACTGTCTTCAAACGTATACGGATGTACCAGATCTTTTGTTGATTCATCCTCGACGAGACTTTTACACCGTTCATAGTTAACGTTGAAGGATGAATGAGAGGTGTTTTTGCCGATCTCAATCAAAGTTGTCATTATGTCCAACATGTATTGTCGAATCCTATTGACCTCGACTGGCTGATAAAGTCGGTGCTGAATCAGATTTGTATCCATGAAAATATTACAAAACCCCAGCCTACCTCCTACATTTTTATCCAGTATTGGAAGGCCTCTTACTAAGACTTTTAAGACATCAAAGAGACATTCATATTCATTGTCTGTGGAGTCACAATTGTCGCTATGCACAAGGACACACGTCTTCAGGATGAACGAGGATATCATTGTGTGGTCATGAAAGAAGTATTTCAGAAGTTTTATACAGTTTTTATGAATTCCTGAGAGCTCTTTGATAAGTTCTACTTCTGTGTTTGTGAAGGCAAATTGATAGTGTAACAAACTGTTAAAGCATTTTCTTGCTGGCATCAGTAAAAAACTGTTCACTTCCAAGATTTTTTTTTTATTTCCTTTTGACAACACATGCACATCGTTTTCAGAATATATCTTTCTAACGTTTTCCACAAATATTGCTGGAGCAATATCTACATCCACAATTAAAGGTCTTGAGTGCTCACTTTTCGGTTCCCACATAAGACCAACACTGTAAACAGGACCGTGAAAAGCAGGTAATCCGTGGTACATCATTATTCCAGAAGATTTTTCAATATGTACAGCTTTGCATGCTTCAAACGAATTTGCAAATATTTCCCTTTCATAGTGTTTATAGTCCCAAAAGGATCCATTAACTTTGGACAGATAGTCGCAAATATCACGGTTTGCTTTGTACCCTTCTTTCTCTGGAAACTTTATGAAGGCGTGTTCTTGTTTAACAATTGGGAACTTTTCTGATGCCTGTTCATGCTCATTATTTCGTCGAAATCCATTAACATGGGTTATTCTTTCCACATCCACATTTCCTGACCATTCTTTCAAAGCCACGATGAAATCAAACTCGCTAGGTTCAACAATGCGCGTGCCTTCAGCCATACTCCCTACTGGAAAGATCTTGCCTACCTTGAAAGCCGGGTTCAACTTTCCTAATGTTGAACAAAACAATTCCAGGCATTCTTGTGTAGACTGTTTAATGTCTTCAACTTCGGCTTGGCACCTTCTAAATTCTAATTTTTCGTTACGTAGATTATTCAAAAACGCAACTGATCTAGCCATTTCCTCCTTTGTCATATTTAAGAACATTTCTTCATAGCTTGTTAAATTGTAGGCACTTGAAAATCCTGCCATTTCAACGGATGTTATTTAACATTTAAGGATATACGCTTGATGAAGTATGGAATGCAAATAAAGCACAGGCATAACACATCAAACCGTTTCTCAAATGCACAGGCGCGAACGAATATAACAGTTTTCTATGCCTTAAAGGTGATTAACGTTATGAAATTAGAGTAAGGTTTATCCCTTATGAATGAGGATGTAAACGATATAGGCTGGTCTTGCAGCTATATCAACGAAATTACTCGCGTTTCGCAAACATACGGGTTCTTGCGGTTTTTATTTTCACTGTATTGAATAATTCACACTGGTACTATGGGTTTCGCGGTATAAGTATTTAAACGATTTTCTCTTGTTTTCTTAAGTATAATTATTATATTAAAACAATTCCAATAATGACACTCTTATTTGGTGGTTTAATTTAGTTTTTTTTTAGATATGTCCAAGTTGAAGAAAATCGTTTAATATTGCCCCCGCTTATCCTAACCCTAAATTATTTTCCTGGTTTTCGATGCCAAATATAGGTTTCCAACACATGCTCGCATTAATTATCTTTGTATAATTATGTTTATTGACAGCTCCACCTCGGATTGGTTGTGATTACTATTTTGTTGTCAGATATGCCCCTGGAGCATCATGTATCAGCCAAGCTACTGTGATGCGTTTGTGGTATGTCTGTTTGATGTATCAGCGTGTGTTTGTGGTGTTTATATGCTTGTGACTCGTATTCATTGTTGTTTGGACCCTGACAATGTTCGCATACAAACAGGGTTCATACTTAAAAGTTGGACTATTCGGTTTATCCATCTAGTTTTCATTGTACAGTTAATCGCTGCAGCGACCCGCTATATTTAATATGTGATGAGTAAAAGGTTTATGGAAACTTAAGAACTTGGTTGAAAATATGCGTCTCTTTTTCCTTAAAAAATCAAGTACTTTTGAGCTGAAAATGTAGACACAGTCAATTTTTCCCTTGAATACATGAGTTGTCGTTCTTACCATAATGATTGTCTCGTCATTAAATAAACGGTGATACTTTTGACATTAATAATGTAGACACAGTCTATTTTTATTACAGAGTTGTCTTTCGTACGTTTGTTTTCGGGACGTTTCTGGGCACGTACTAAAGTGCTGACGAGTTAGCTGACGATATAGAAATAGAGTAAAGTTGCTTTTTGCATATATATATATTGCTAAACAATTGCTGACCATGTAGACAAAGAAGGAAAAAAAAGTTTTTAAATTAAAGTTTTTTAAGACTTATTTTGTTTAATTTATTTTATATACTCCTTAAAGTGTACGTAAAGACGGATGTTTGTGTTTTTTATTTATTTTTATTTTTTATTGTTTTTGCTGGTTTGGTGAAAAGATGAGAAGGTATCACGGATTAAATTACTTTTTTAGGTGTTTCACTTACAATTGTTTGAACCAATTATTTTAATTGTAAATGCATCTTTAAATGTTAGCCTCACAATTTGTGGAAAACTATCTGCACTACATCAAAGAACGATCAAAAGAATGTTGTTTGCCAATCCATTATTGATAATTTTAAATGAAATAGATTTCTCTCTAATCTGTTGTATGTTCGAAGTTGTTTTGTGGAAAACAAGGCAAACTGTTGCTACTGAAATGTGCATATGATGTAAAAAAATAAAGCATGAATCATTAATGGTGAAATAAGTGTAATATTTTCATTTTTATTATTTGTTCATTAACTTGTATAGTCCATTAAGCCTCAAAGGCGTGTTGTCACATTTCGCACAAAGCCCCTCGGGGTGTTGAATTGCTATATGGTCATTACATTTCATGGTCCAGTGCATATAGATGACCAATTACTGCCTCATTCAGAATTTAATGACCAATTTCTTTGCTGATCAATGTATGCTTTAGGAAAACTTGATACTGCCGTATTGATAAGTTACTGACCAATTCTTCAGCTGACCAATGTAACATATATGAAAACTTGACTCTGATGCATTTTAAAGTTAGTGTCAATTTACATGGTGATTTTACTAATATGTTATTGAAACTCATTTTCAATATAAGTAGCTTAATGTCCCGAGAATTGTTACTGAATATAAAAAGAGTACCAAAATAAAAAAAGTACTGTTACAGCTGTGCTTGTGCAAAAACTGTAACTTTGGTTTTCCTTATTTATGTCTTTTCCCGAGTAAGCAAGAAACATATTGATTTAGTGCTGTCCGTCTGTCACAAAACTTTGTCCCCTGTAAAACTTTTAGTTGTACTGACACTTGGAAGAAGTGTTTAATATGAACTGTAATTGTGCATAGACTATTGTTTTACCAAAATAGGTCTCTTGTAATTCCTTCATAGCCTTGACTCGACATCAGACATCACCAACTTCAAAATATTTACATGGTAGATTTGTTTGTGGGCCCGCTGTGATACTAACCCTAACCCCTACTTCCTGAGAGCTCTTTGAGTACCCCTGTGTCTGTCGCGTTTTTATCATCGTACTTTCGCGTTTTCATCATCGTACTTTCGCGTTTTCATCATCGTAGTTTCGTGATTTCGCGTTTTCACCATCGTACTATCGTGTATCGCGTTTCAGATCAACACATTCATAGGCGATGGCCCTAACGGCATTCCGTAGTTCACTAATGAAACACTGTTAGAAACCCTAGCACCGCTTTTTAGATTTATTTGCATGGTTTTCTTTTGTTGAGATAAAATATATTTGTACAATGAGACACTGAGACATTATAATGCTTGAATGTTCGCAAAGCAAAAACGGTATCATTTGCAACTAACTAATGTTCTTTTCCTGATAGTGATTTATCGTTGTTTTATTTTTCAAATATACAGGTTTTGTTAATTTTTTTTAACTTAACCATGAAATTTACGTTCGTTTTGAAACTTACTCATTTTTGTTTTTCTTACTAACTGATCATCGTTTATATAATTTTAAGTAATTGTTTTGGCTTTCTTTCACTTTAAGACTTTATTGGATTAAGTCCATTTTGGTATCCTCAGAAGCTTTCTGTTTTGATTACATTAGAGTCCATCCAGCTACCCTATTTCTAGATTCATTCAAGATAAACACTAAATTATCTGGTAGTTTCTCTGTCCATGTTCCATACATATCCATTTAACATGACGCAACCGAGAGCCTAGAGCCGTCCGGCGATTCACTTGTCGGTGGATGGTCAAAGTAATCCGTTTGGTTAACAACCATGCTCTTTTTCATCGACGAAATATAATCCCTTACTTGTTTTCAATCTCAGCCAAAATCTTTCTCTTACCCTTTTATCACACTTGGCTTGTAAAGAAGTTGCTGAATAGGATTAGCATTGTTTCCATGATAATATCCGAAACCTGAATCTTATATTTTACTCGAATATTGGAAGGTTTCTTTCTCAAACTATTTTTTTATGATTTCAAAGATTTTATTTTCATGCTTTTCGGTGAAATATGAATTTTTCAGTGAAATAAGTCCAAAATGTGAAGTGAAAATATAAACTTTCAGAACTACTTTTAAAACCCAATGAAGTAACTTCCCCTTGATAAAAACAGAAGACTTCACTTTGAACCAGAAAATGTTAGCAAATAAAATATTCCAAATTTAAAAAAAATGTTACATAAATTTAAATAAATATATATTTGGAAATAAACAACTTACCATTTATTAGTAAAATGGTTATCCCACTTTACAAACGTTTGATTTAATTTCAATCTGAATGTTTCAACAATTGCTTTCATACCAAACAAATTACAGACGAAAACAGCTGTTCTAACATAAATAGAATGTTATGTCAACGTTCAAATATATTTTGAACTGTTTGTCGTTGTAATGCATAATACGAACTTCCCTGAAAATTCACACAACAATACAGATTTACTCATATACCCAACCCACACCTCAAAATGTGTCAACAAACTAGCATGGTCCTCATTATTACCAGGAAATCGACCTGTCTTCAGGTAAAACATACTGGTATCTAACAGTTTAATGATTGTATATCCATGTATCATGAAATGCACTCTAAAACTGAGAAAAAAGATATCCAATGATTATTCGCAATTGTTTTGCTAACACATTCGACCTTTTTAATTTCCATTCAATGAATGGCGGCGTAGTAATTTGGTTACGTATTCATGCCCCGCTCAAAAATAAAAGTATGTTCTTCATTTGTTTTGGAATATGGTTGCACTGATAAAAAATCATTGATTACTGTTCATGAAATATTTGCACTTTAAACGAGCAAATAATCATCCTACAAAAAGAATATCAGAGAACTTTTTCTCAACAAACCGGAAAAAAAACATTGACGTCATCTGCTATTATATATATCGAATTTGCGTGAGGGGCGTCCCACGAGTTACTGCGTAAAACACCCTTTTCAAAAAGGGGGTACTTAAGAAAATAAAATAAAATACTAATGAAACGAAAATAAGCATAAAAGAAACAGTATTTGTTTCAGTGTATGATCGTATTTTACTTCGCAACTTGTAAAAATATCTAATTCTATGACACTCGTGAAATAAAATATATAGTCATTGCCTTTGGATTCACAACTTTATATGAATCATGTTACATGAACTGATGATTGTTGATTTCCTGCATCTCACCTGGCTTATTTATTCAGATTCATAGGCGGAAGTTTAAAAGCTTATATGCCTTTAATTGGCTGATTAAACTGACTTCAGTCCTGTTTCTCACAATATAATACCTGTCAACTCTGGTACCACGAACCACTGAAAGAGATGGGTTAGCTTGGGCCTTTGACTCATTATTGTACGTTACAGGAATTTGTTAATTTCTTGCAGCGATTTTAATAGTAGTTTAACCATTACAATAAAACACACCTTAAATGACATATAAAACAATGATGAACGGTGTTATTTATTCAAACATGTCTTTCAAAAAAAGTTTTTCAATGGATAATTTTTTCGCACAATACACTACCATACTCACTTAACCATGAAATAAAACAGGATTTGTATTATATTAAATGAGATATCAAGGTGAAAATACAAGTGAAAACTTATGTGAATGCCCTTTTTGTGTCACTGATAGTTCCAAGGCGGTACTCCCAACATTTAACGGTAAAGCAATTTGGATGAAGATTTGTTTGTGGTTTTTGTATTTGTGTATAGGGTGTAAGTTTGTTTTCATTTGGGATTATGCGGTAAGTATGTTTTTGGTGTTTATATTTGTGTATATTGAGTAAGTGTGTTTTGGGTGTTTGTATTTGTGTATATGGTGAAGGTTTGTTTTGAGTGTTTAAATTTGTGCTTGTGATGTTATAATGTTTGTGTTTATAGTTCATTATCATTTGGACACTTGTAATGTACCTCTTAGCTGGGTTTATTTTTTTAATTTTCGGTTACAAGGCTTGTCCCTGTATTTTCGTTGTATAATTAACTGACGATTAAGGCTAATTGATTTAATCAGTTTTCTGTAAATGACTTAATGTAAGATTTCCTTTAAGAAAACGCAGATAAGTGATCATATTCTTATGGAACCGTTTGATCCATTGTCGACCGTTGAGGTGTTTTTACTAAATGCACGCTCATAATGTAGATGCACATGTTCGCACTTTTATTTCCGCCTCAAAAAAACTATCAGCAAGTTAACGAGTTTGAATATCTTGACATAAAACGCCATTCTAATTGGCGACGCCTTTTCCATATGGAGAAGGCCCCTGCATCGCCGGGTTGTTGACACCGGTTGTTCCCGGGGCCATATGTCCGGTTTGAAGGGGTGGCTGAGCCGGGTACGGCTGCTGGCCGTAATGTGCCTGTCGCATCTGGGCCCCGTGTGTCATATGATCTATAAAAACAAAGAATAATAGTTACGTTTTAACCTGTGAACTGCTTCTTCTAGTTAATCTATTTCAAATAAATGTTGAATAAGGCTATGGGGTCTTAGAAAGAACGAAAGCAGCAATGCTTAAACGTCACATCACAATCTTATCAAAAACAATAATAAGATAATTCAGTAACACGAAATACTAATTTCGGTTCAAAACAATTAACATACAGCAATGAAACATTCCATTACTGAATCGTTTTTGCTATTTTGCTGTTTTCCGAATTAGAACTGTCAACGAAACTTTTAGGCATTAGATCACAGTGCTTTTAAAAGTAGTTCATACTCATGATGTAAGGGCCGCTAGCTGCCGTAGTGAAAGTTTGCCCTTGCTGCCCACGTGAGTTCCGCGTACAGCAGACACAGCAGACGATAATGCTGATAACGGTGCCGATCAGAATCGCACAGCCAACCACAATGCCGACGATGGGTCCGACAGCGAGGGAATAATAACTGAAAATCGATAAACGGAAAATAACATGATCACACCAAGATTATATTCTACAAACACGCTTCTTGCTTAATTAATCCTAAGTCAAATAGTTGCTTTTTCTCCAGCCGGGATTGTCAAATGTGTGGCAGCCATCGTCTTTACTAAAAGTGCAGTAACACTATGAAGACTGTTCCCTATTTGGTAAAATTGTCGGACGACCATAAGTTTAAGTTTAAATTTTGACCTTCACATTTGCAGAAGTCAATGACAGTATACTTGTTTCTTCATGTGACTCTGCCGTTACGTTGTATATGGTAAAAAATCATGCCGTAATTGTTACGTTATAATATGTCTATCAAAGCTCAAGTCAAATCAAACGGGCGACGTTTTAAGAGCTGAACTTGGTGGTCCCGGAGAAAGGGTAATATTTTTTATGCGACCACGAACGCGGACGAACGCGTTAATACCTATATAATGCATGAACATTCTTGAAAAAAAACACTTGGCTAATCACAACCATTCGCGAATGCTGTTAGTCAATACTTACGGCTTAGCTTGTCGTAGGGATACGGGTAGAGACTGGTGGAGGGAACTCAACTATAGCAAAATATATTTCGGTCAAACATTATGCCCCCTTGGCGAACTTCTAATCTGTTATAAACATGTGGAAGATTGAATAAACGTGTTTTATAAAGAAATGCACCGATCATTAATGGATGTACAAACGTTTCGGGAAAGTGAGGACAATTATGATGAAATATACTTTAACTTATACTAGTAATACTTAATACTTAATACATACTTACTTATAATAATACGTATCTACTGACAGACTGACGACTTTCTGTTTGCCTAGTCTTACGAAAACCTAAAATCAATTCTTAGTCGCTGAGAGTCGTAGATTGTGGTGGATTATATTTAGCATGACCGAAGTTATTGTCACGGGACTAAACGTTTACCGGAACATTAACAAAGAAGTACAATTAAAGAAACATGCTGCGCTTTCTTCTGAATGCTCATATGAACTACGTGTAGCTTCTGATTAAGCAAAATCAATTTATAAGAAGACTAAGGCTATCCAACCTATTTATGAGAGTAACACAAATAATGGAATTACTTATGTAAACATTTACTTTCAGGTTATGCGCTGATCAGAATTTTAGATGTGAAATAGATGTTGTACGGTTGATGTACTTGACAACACAAAAAACAGAGACAGTATAAAAAATGCTTAGTTAGTTTTACAAGTACTTGAACTAAAGTTGATGTTATTCTTGGGCTACAAAAATCCTCGTGAAACTTTCCTTTATACATATTTTTGCACAAAAAGAAAAATCATAAAAAACCTGGGCTTCAGGATTAGAACAGTTGCCATGTACGAAAACCTTTGTATAACGTTTGGCTTGAATATGGCGCTACCTTTCAGCTTTCTTACAAAATTGTATGTTTAAACGCAAACTAAAATGTTTCAACAAAATCTGTTCATTTAAATCATCGAGACCCAAAAGCAGCATAATTAACCATCAATGGGCCGACTGTTTTAAACTTTAAAACACTTAAGAGTTAACAACCATCTTTACGTCATCGATGTTAACATTCAAATACTTACTGCTCAGGACGTTGAATAGATAAACTTGTCATATGCAGTATTTCTAACAAGATTCGAACTGTATATGATTTGTTAATATATGAGCACATTATCACTTTTTCTAGATTCTAATGATCTCAGTAAAACACGTTGTTAACTTTAACAAAGTTTTGAACAATCATCCCATTCATTTCAGTTTCGAAACGATGAAAACTACTAGCGATTTCTGATTGACACATTGCCTAAAGAGAATTTATGCCTAACAATACTAAAATGTCATACCTGTCACAACACTTTTCATAGTTTAAATGATCAGGATCAGTGCAACATCCATAAGAGCAGTATTCCGCGGAGCTACTTAACCATGTGTACGTGTTACAAGTGTGGCCTGCGATCACTGGCAAAAAAAGAAAACATGACGTGGTATATATAACCTACATTTCGAGTTGCTAAAGACAAACTGTAAAACATAGGCAGTTACCATTTGTAT
This sequence comes from Mya arenaria, assembly GCF_026914265.1. NCBI lineage: Eukaryota > Metazoa > Mollusca > Bivalvia > Myida > Myidae > Mya > Mya arenaria. The sequence goes on from NC_069132.1 coordinate 38,023,609, forward strand.
TTAAATTCAGGCTAGGTCTAATGGGCAATTCTCTCCCCGTGGAATACCGTTTTGGATCGGAATCCCGCGTGATTTATATGTGTTGGTTATTGGCTTCTTTGATTATTTCAAACATTTTAGCATGCTCTTCCAGGATATATATCATTCCCGGAACATAGTGTTCAAATACATCTAAGACAAAAACATAATTACATTTATATCAAGTTGCATATTGAACACCACTCCAGTAAGTTCCAGCTTAAAGAGATTATAATGACTTCTTTTAGATTTCAGGTAAACCAAAACTAATCAAAATGTACAAAATGCCAATGGTACAAGTAAACAGATATAAAAAAAGTCCGTCCGTTAAATTAATCTGAATTTCACTAATCATTTACTGCCTATGAGAGCAAAGACTTTAAAAAAAAAACTCTGGAGAAAATTTGTTTATCCTTACAAACTTTTTATCAATATTCTTGTCTTGAGTTGACAATAAAAATGAGGTAACTTCTCGAAATACCTTTATCAGCACTTCATTACATTATAGACTTTAAGATTAACAGCATTGAATTAAAACCTGAATAATTATTTTTGTTAAAGGGCTAATAAAAGTCTATAAATGACCCCACCACATCCAACGCCAATCCTGAGTATTACATCGTCTGTTTATTTGCCACTGGGATAATGACCTTTATCAGATAAGACCAATATTATACTCCTGTGCATTATGCACTAAAGTGACATGGTATTTTTGTTCAGACTTTTTGTTTTTTATTCAGCTTTAAGATAATTAAAACAACATTTACTAAAATAGATGGGGTATAATAATGATCAGATTGGCAAAGAAGTCGATAATCTACATGTTTATGTACAGTAATAAACTATAAGTGCTACGTTAACCCAAAAGCATATGATCGGAAAATCCTTAAGGCTATAAATACCTTTTATATAAATGTAAAGATTATGACAAGAAACCTACAATTTATTTCAAATGTTCGATACTTTTGTTTGTTCAATATTAAATTGTACTGCAGCAGTAAATGGGAACTAGGAAGTTATATTCTACTGTTTTCTAATAAACATTTATCAAACCAATCATTGTTCTATCGTAAGAATACATGTACATGTACATGACTTCAATTGTCAACGTAGTCTAAACATCATCATCATCAATGATAACAAATAGTTTAAATACAAATTGTATATCAATTAATTGATAAAAATCCAGCTCATGAAGCGAAGAAATATTAATTTGTATTAAATTACATAAACTATTTGAACTCAGTTTCAATCTGCCAGGTTATCAAAACTATATTTCCCGGAGAACCTAACCTTGGCATCCGTAAAACCACTTAAACGGCATCCGGTGTACCATATGGGTGACACCCTTTTTAATACTTAGTTAAATGGTCATGCCTGATGTCTGATAAAAGTATAATGTTAGAAAAACACTGAGTTAAGTTTCTAACAAGAATTATTTGTAGAATAATCATTCTTTTGCATTTACTTATTTATTCTCTTAAACTGTGAAGTCGTGAAACCAAAACATATATCTTATATACCAATATATAGTCAAATATGTATGACAACATTATACATGTAAATATACAAATACTACGAATTACTTACCAAATGGAAGTACAAACGCGATCGTTAAAACATATAAAATATCCGCCATAATTTTAAAGAATCATAAATTTGGCAATAACAACTCTAACATGGGAACAAGGTTGACTCTAGTTATTTTATCTAAGGCTCTCGAAACTGTGACCTGTGGTTTCAAAATAGTATAAATGCAAGGGACGTGCCGATTTAACGTTTCAATATAGAAATACATGGGCTTTGATAGGGATACTTAAACCAAACATTTATTCACTCTCTAAAATATCTTTAGTTCAGGTTAAGTTCTTTTTAATGGTTTTATAATAAACTGTCGAAAATAATAATTGGTTGCATTCACTGATGATGAACGTTTTGGTTTTAAATTACTGCCAATATCACATATTAAGAATGCAATCTTCTTCTTTATTTAGTGAAATGTGAGAAAGACTTAATCATTATGAATTTCAATTTTCGTGGGTGTAAATATACTGCGACTCATCCACTATTTACTCCTTGTGTCAGAGTTTGCGTTTACAATATATTTACAATTGAGGTTGTATTTTAAGTCAATGAGATGACCTGACGTAAAATCTTAATGATTCAAAAAGGCTCGTTCGCTACGTTCACTACGCCCATTCTAAATATTTTACTTCATGTTATCGAACTATTACATTAACCATCTGAATCTGAGTTTGTTGTGAAACTGTTAATACTAAAGTCCTGGTGGTAATAATACAATATTTATTTCAAATTAAATCTCTCAATTTAATCTAAAAAAATGCCCAAGAAATATGATAACGAAACCTGGAAAAAAATAAGGGACTCGTGAACTTGTACTAAGAAAATGAAAACAAATAACACAAAAAGAGTTATGTGAAAAGGGTACTTATGTTCGTTCGTTTTAAGTGTACAGTGAATTAATTCATTGTCGGCCCTTGCGTTCCATGGAAAATATAAACACGTTTTTTAAGTGCAAATACGTTGACATAATCATGCGATTAGGTTGTTTATGGAAAACAGTTGACATTTTATTTTACGCGTCTGAACATTATCTATTTGAATGCTGTTATCTGTTATTCTTTGTGACTTGTGTAGTAGACTGTGATTATTAAAAGAACAACTTATAAGAATGTGCGCTTGTTTGCTATATAACAGAACGAGCTGAAAGAAGAGTTAACGTATAAGACCCATATAAAACAAAAATTTCAATATTTGATCTTTATTCATATCAAGGAATATAATGTATGTGAGAACAGCAGCCTTGTACAGCAAAGGTGTTTGCAGTTTACGTTTTCGGTTTGCTTCCCCGCTTGCAGTGTATGCGTTTTGATGTAGCAGGGAAACAGAGTCGCAATACTATAATTTGAGCAATTTTTAATATATGAGTAAATGGAAACTTTATTTGCATTTTACTAAAATGTTTCATAATATAAGGATAATGTAACAAATTCATTTTCTTTATTTTTTCTGTATCATCAGATCATCAAGTTTGTTAGATTCTTATACAATGTAAATGTAAATATTAGTTATTTCTTTATTGAAATGTTAACACTTAAGTAAGTATTGAAATTCGCACCCAATACAATTTACGTTACAAAGATAATACAACCCATTATATGAGCTTTTCTGTGTGTTTGTTTTGTGCCACAAACACATTATTGATATAAGAACGTAAGAAAGATATTCATATAAAATGAAAAGTACTAGTGCCGAAATATAACATTCAAAAAAAGAATTTTCCTAGCATACATGTGCTATTATATTTCCGAATTAGTAAGCACATGTAAATTTTTTGCACCACTGTGCATATGATTTTCAACTGTGTTACATAGCTCGCCTTAATATTAAGGAATATATCGAGTACATGTGTTGATACCTTGAAAAAAACATTTGTATTGTCCAATTTATTCTGCTGGTTGTTAATACAATTTATTTGGCTTGTGTTAAATGGGAAGAGGGATAGTCATTTAACAAATGATATTGACCTTTCACTGTAGTCTTACTAGTATTAGATGAACTTTTTGTTTGCTGCGTGTTTATAAAACTATTTTGGTTTGAGTGTAACAGGAAGTGAGATTATGATATCGGATACGGGGTCAACCTTGCTCTATGATTTTAACACGATGGCTCGAGTGTAGAAGTGCATTGTGCTCTAAGCTGATAAAACCCCACTTAGCCTGAACACAAAACTTAAATTGAATTATATTTCAAACGACCATACATCATAACCAGAATGTATCAAAGGTTAAAGCAGCCTATATACAATACTGTGAAATTGCTGCAGTTGATAGACCGCGTTAGGGTCGAAACGTGGTGACATACTCGGATGCAGGTTGAGACCCACTCTGGACGGAAGATGGGGACATACACTAACTGAACGTTGAGAAAGACTCTCACTGGAAAAATGATGTTTTGTTCTGACGCGTAAATTGTTACATACTCACTGGTGTGAGGAACATACAGTTCGAATCACGTTTCATGAACACTTGTCAATCTGCATTACTCTTTTCTTATTTCTCTCAGACGCAATCTAACGAAGGCCACAGCTTATGAGCCATTAATTGGCTCTTTTAAACTGACTTGCGTCTTTTTTGTGTCACAATATTTGAGCGTTTAAAGAGACATATGCATATTACAGGAACTTTCAAAATTTAAATGGCGGTAGTGATGTTAAGTATTTTGTGTTTGGTTTACTTCGTTTTTACTGAAAACAACAGTTATATATGAAATACCAAACAACCAGTTTATTTAGTGATGGCGTGCAGTCGACAGAGAAAACCCATGTAAGATATGTGTTATGAAATATGGTTGTCATTGTATATAAACACAATTCAATGTTTTATACCTTGATAAATATATACATTTCACGATAGTAAACACAACACTCCTATGGAAAAAGCCTGTAGTAATAAGAATAACATAAGACAATAGGCGGAGCAGCTCTGAGTAATCATGGTAACTATTTCTATGAATGGAAAACCAAACATCTCCTTCCATAAATTGTTAACCTTAGGTTCACATCAGAGACAGCACTGATAACTTTTGTGATGTTCTAATCTAAACATTGACGAGACTACCAGTTAATGCATTTCTTTATTATCCATTATAGCATCTTATCTGAGACTGTAGAACCTAATCTAAATAAAATTACTCATAACATTTAACATTGTTCCCTTATCGCTGTGGTATTTTAACTTCCCTCCCAGATCGAGTTATGTATGTAACTGGAGATGTTTGTGTTTTATCTGCCTGACTCAAAGTATCCCTGGATTGCTGAAAAGGAAAAGTGACACAATTTTCACTTTGTTTTTCGTTTGATTTGTCAGGCTCACGAAAATCAGTGTTGGGTATTTGTTGTAAATGCCTTCCATTTCTTGTATATGTCCAATTTTCAGTATCTTCAACGTATGGTCTTCTCTCTGGAAATGGAATCGTAACAGTACTTGTTTTTTCCCATTTCTTCTCATTGTCTTGTTTTATTCTGATATTTTGACCTTCATTCAAAAAAGTACGTGCACTCTTTTTACGTTGATTAAAGTTGGTGCTTAATACAGTTTTTAGTAATATTCTGCAACGTTTCTATAACAAAGGTGACTATTTTTGCCAAAACTAAAACACCTGTTCCATTAAACGTGTTTTTGGTTAAACTATCGACTACTATGCTTGTTTCTGGAGTTTTTCATGTATATATTCATACATTTTGTACATTTCTTAGCCTATGTTTAGTTATGAAGCATTTAGTTGTTCTTACCTTCTTTTATAACCAAGTTTAATTCTTATTTTCAGATTATTTGATAAGGAGTTGTTCTTAGAATTAAATATATTTTCCATCGTCAACATGTACTATTTTCTAGTGACCGCACACCAATCAATGAATACATATAACAAAACACTGGTTTCTGAGAGGAACAGTCTACATCTGGAAATAATTTGCCCATTGAACGTATAACCACTTATGCACATGTGCAGGATTAAAATTTCTTTTCTATGAACATTTTCATTAGAAAAAAGATATTCAATACTGTATAGAATATAAGTAACTAAATACTTCCTAAGCTATCTGATTCTCGGAATCAACGTTAACATTGTTCATAATTGCCAGTATTGTCATACAATGTGGTGGTGACAAGTGTAAGCATATATATGTGACTTACTTTGCGTTATAAAGCATTTATTAATAATAAGAGATACAAAGATATGGTACACAAATTATTTGCGCCAAACAACATATATATCACATCTTTTAAGATTTCAAAGGTACACAAAACACTTAATATTTCAATGAACGAAAACAAACGCTCAAATACAATCGTTGTTCCATGCTATTGGTTGATCAATGCTGATTCATGCACCACCCTGTGATAGAATAATATTTAAAAATTAATGTTACATTCTAAGTTTATACATTCCAGCGTCGATAATACTGTCTTCAGTCGTATAGGGTTGTTTCTCATCTTGTTTTGATTCAGCCCGGGTAAGACTTTTACAACGTGCATAACCAACGTTGAATGAATTTGGAGAGGTGTGTTTTCCAATTTCAATCAAAGTTGTCATTATGTCCAACATGTATTGTCGAATCCTGTTTACCTCGACTGGCTCATAAAGTCGCTGCTGAATCAGATTTGAATCCATGAAAAGATTACAAAACCCCAGCCTACCTCCAACCTTTTTATCGAGTATCGGAAGGCCCCTTACTAAGACTTTTAAGACATCGAAGAGACATTCATATTCACTGTCTTTGGAGTCACAGTTGCCGCTATGTATGAGGACACACGTCTTCAGGATGAAAGAGGATATCACTGTATGGTCACGAAAGAAAAACTTCAGAAGTTTTATACAGTTTTTATGAGTTTCTGAGAGCTGTTGGATAAGTTCTACTTCTGTGTTTGTGAAGGCAAATTGATAGTGCATCATGCTCTCAAAGCATTTTCTTGCTGGCATCAGCAAAAAACTGTTGACCTCCAAGATCTTTTTTGTATTTCTTTCTGACAACCCATACACATCTTTTTCAGAAAATACCTTTCTAACGTCCTCAACGAATATTGCTGGAGCAATATCAACATCCACCTTTAAAGATGGTGAGTGATCATTCTTCGGTTTCCACATAATTTCAACACTGTAAACAGGACCGTGAAAATCAGGTGATCCGTTGAACATCATTATTCCAGAAGATTTTTCAATGCGTACCTCTTTGCATGCTTCAAATGCATTCGTAAATATTTTCTTTTCATAGTGTTTATAGTCCCAAAACGATCCATTGGCTTTATCGAGGAAGGCACATATATCACTGTTTCCTTTGTACCCTTCTTTATTTGGAAACTTTATTAAAGCGTGTTCTTGTTTCACAACTGGGAATGTTTGTAATGCCTCTTCATGCTTAAATCTTTTTCGTATCCATCCACCAGCATGCGTTATTCTCTTCACATCCACATTTCCTGACCATTCTTTCAAAGCCACGATGAAATCGAACTCGCTGGGTTCAACAATGCGCGTGCCTTCAGCCATACTCCCAACTGGAAAAACCCTGCCTACCTTAAAAGCCGGGTTCAATTTTCCTAATGTTGAACAAAATAATTCCAGGCATTCTTGTGTAGATTGTTTAATGTCTTCTACTTCGTCTTGGCACCTTTTAAACTCTAATTTTTCGTTAAGTAAATGATTTAAAAACGCAGCTGTTCTAGCCTTTTCCTCTATTGTCATATTAAAGAACAGTTCTTCATAGCTTGTTAAATTGTAGGAGGAACTTGAATATCCTGCCATTTCAACAAATGTTATTTAACATTAAAGGATATACGCTTAGTGGAGTGCACATGATGAAATGCAAATGAATCACAGCTGAAAAATGCACAGCCATAGCGTATCAAATTGTTTCTAAAATGCACAGTCAGGTGCGAACGAGTTTAACAGTTTGCTATGTCTTAAAGGTGATACGCTATCAACTTATTCTTATCCAATATAAATTAGCATGAAAACGATATAGGCTTGCCTTGCAGTTGCATTATCGACATCTGGTTAGGGCAATGCGTATATCTTGTTTAAAACGGCACGTTTAATACATTTTAAGAAGTTTTACTTAATTTATGGAGGACATTGTTATGGGCACTTTTCTTACGTCCTGTATCACGTGGATTGTGGTGTATACACCATTATTCGTCAGGACCGCGAACGTTTGAAAGGTCGTTCGGAACATGCCAATGTATAATGGCTATTTGCCAATAGCCAACAAAATATTCTACTTTGATAATTATTATTTACTCCATGAACTGAAAATACTTGTGAAATAGTTGCATTCCTCAGTATGCCAGTATTTTTATGTCTATATCCTTGTTAGTCCACATTTTTAATGATATTTGTTTTTACAAAACAACAATGCATTGTAAGTTATTTTGACAAAAAACAAGCAAATGATAGTGAATTAACATACGCACTCATGTAAGAACTGCACGTGCGATTCTTATGGCAGATAATGAAAAATGGCAATCTTTTCCGAGCTGCAAATGAGCATTTTGTATCAGTAAATAAACATACATGCATGTCAGAACTGCTAGTTTGCTATTTATGGCAATAAATAGACATACGCGATCGTGTCAGAACTGCTAGTTTGCTATTCATGACCTTTAATAAACATACGCGATCGTGTCAAAACTGAGGGGGTGCTATTTATGGCAGGCAATAAACATACGTGATCGTGTCAAAACTGAGGGTGTGCTATTTATGGCAGGTAATAAATATACGCGATCGTGTTAAAACTGAGGGTGTACTATTTATGGGAGGTAATAAACATACGCGATCATGTCAAAACTGGGGGTTTGTTATTTATGGCAGGTAATAAACATACGCGATCATGTCAAAACTGGGGGTTTTCTATTTATGCCAATAGATAAACATACGCGATCGTGTTAAAACTGAGGGTTTGTTATTTATGGCAGGTAATAAACATACGCGACCATGTCAAAACTGGGGGTTTTCTATTTATGCCAATAGATAAACATACGCGATCGTGTCAAACTGAGGGTGTGCTTTTTATGGCAGTTAATTAACATACGCGATCGTGTCAAACTGAGGGTGTGCTATTTATGGCAGTTATTAAACATACGCGAACGTGTCAAACTGAGGGTTTGCTATTTATGCCAGGTAATAAATGTGAGCACTCATGTCAGATCTGCATGTGCGAAATATTTGATAGTAAATGAACACATTCCAATCAAAAATACATTCTTGTAAGTATATAAATATACGCACTTAGTTCAGAACTGCAAGTCCGACATTTATGATAGGAAACGTATAAATATGTACATATCTTTGTCAGAACTGGAAATGCGGCATGTTTATTATTAACTGATTGATTGAAATTGAAATAGTTGTCTTTGACATTGAAACATTTTAGTTTTACTGTATTGGCAATATCGCATATACATGCTTTTGGCCAAACAACAAACATAAACACCGACAAAAAAACTCAAGATCAGTTAAGTTTCACTGCATTTAATATACAACAACCTTTTTGGAGATCAATATTCTCATAGTCAAGTAAAACTTAACACATATATACTCACACACATATATATACACAAAATATATTTTTATAAATGAATATATGTATAATAATAGATACAAAGTGTAATATGAAATTTGCAGAGAAAAACATATGGCGATAATATCTCATTTTTCTAAGATTTGCAAAACGCTAACACTTCAAACTATATCAAACAATCGCTGATAGGCAATGTTATTCCATGCCGCATGCCTATAGTAAAATGATAGTTCTACATATGCATTCCTGAGTCTATCACACTGTCTTCGGACGTGTGAGGTAGTATCGAATCATTTGCTGATTCAGCTTCGATGAGACTTTTACAATGCTCATAGCTATCGTCGAAGGAAGAATGTGTGGTGCATTTCCAATATCAATCAAAGTTGTCATTATGTCTAACATGTGTTGACGAATCCTGTTCACCTCTTTTGGCTGAAAAAGTCGCTGTTGAATCAGATTGCGTTGCATAAAGATATTACAAAACCCTAGCCTTGCTCCTACAGAATCGTTAATTATTGGAAGGCCTCTTTCAAGATATCAAAGAGGCATTCCCATTCACTGCTTTTGGAGTCGCATTTGTCGCTGTGCATGATAACACATGTTTTCAGGAGGAAGGGGGATATCATTGTATGATCACGAAAGAACATCTTTAGGATTTGTTGACAGTTTTTATGAGTTCCTGTGAGCTGTTTTATTAGTTCTACTTCTATATTAGTGAACGCAAATTGATAGTGCATCATAATTTCGAAGCATTTTCGTGCTGGCATCAGTAAACAGCTGTTGACGTTAAAGAGCTTCTCGGTGAACCTTTTTGACAAACGGAACACATCTTGTTCAGAAATAACCTTTCTTACATCTTCCACAAATATTGCTGGCGCAATATCTACATCCACTCTTAAAGGTGAGGAGTCCACGTGTTTTAATTCCCACATAACATCAACACTGTAAACAGGACCGTGGAACTCGGGGAAACCTTGGAACATCATTGTTCCAGAAGTTTTTTCAATGCGTACATCTTTGCACACTTAAAACGCCTTGGAAAATATTTCCCTTTCATAATATTTATAGTCCCAAAACGTCCCATTGGTCTTTTCGAGGAAGTCGGAAATATCACTGTTAGATTTATTATCTTCGTTTTCTGATTATCGTATGAAAGCATGTTCTTGTTTCACAACTGGAAATTTACGTGATGCTTTTTCATGTGCATTATCTTTTTTAGCCATCCACCAATATGTGTTATTCTTTCGATATCCACATTTCCTGACCATTCTTGTAAAGCCACGATGAAATCAAACTCGCTAGGCTCAACAATGCGAGTGCCTTCGGCCATACTCCCAACTGGAAAAACCCTGCCTACCTTGAAGGCCGAATTCAATTCTCCAAGTGTTGAACAGAATAAATCCAGGCATTCTCGGGTAGATTGTTATATTTCTTCAACTTCAACTTTGCACCTTTTATATTCTAATTGTTCTGTACATATATCCTTCAAAAACATAGTTGTTCTAGCCTTTTCCTCCATCGTCATATTTAAAAACATTTCTTCGTATATTGTTATATCGTATGCGCTTGAAAATCCTGCCATTTTAACAAACCTCAATTCAAACTAAAATGCGAATAGCTCATGATATTAACCACTCATCACATTTGGTGAAAGATTACTGATATTACAATGAAGGAACTACGTAGATACCATGCTATGCCTGAAACGTGATATGATTTCCGCTAATAAAGTTGCGGTATGTTTGAATTGATTTTTATTGCAAACTATTTGTTGTAGAGATGTATGCATTTATTGCCCTGGTCTTTATTCAAAACTTGAACTTGATAGCGGGACAGACTTGCTTAGCAAACATGGTTTATGATCATAAATATTTTAAGCCAAATAAACCCCGAGCGTTTTATCTAATCGACGAATGATTCATGTATTTCCAATATTGCCAATACCACCTGAAGCTTGAGAGATATTTGAAATACGTATTTAATTATTGCACACTGTACGACAGTTATTCGTGTAAAAGCATTCTCAGTCAAGTCGATGACTGATTGCATAATCTTCAATCAAAAACCTTTTACAATGTTTTTTTTTTCAGAACAACCCTTGATCGAATTTAATTAAATTGAATTGAATTCATTGAAGATTTAATTGAATTCTAAGACCAACGCATGATTTATTTTAGACCAAAATGGCTCTACATGCTAAACTAGGAATAAATGTAGAATACACTTCGGATCTGAGATTTGTTGGTGGCATAAAACACATCAAGTATGACATTTTAGGTCCCGATTTGCTCAACACTGTTCATTGCCTTAACTTTGTCAGAACACACTTTGACCGCTGTTTCAATTTATATTCATTTTTTTCTATTTTCAAGATTCAATTATTAACGCTTTAGGGCATCATAATGCTGGAAATAGGTTTTCTTGGGTTTCAAACCACAACCCTGTTGTGATCGATGCAACTGACGTATGTATTTTTCCTTCCTATTGGTAAATCGTATTTCTCAGTAATGTGACTATTTTTACATTACGCAACCATCAAAAAACCAAAAGGTGTTTTCTTTTTCATCAAAAGCCTTTTTATTAATTACATCAGCAAATTGACATGCACTGGTGTATAACCCCATACTTCGATTACGAAAGCCTCCGTAACCAAGTGATTTGAATTGTACTGTAGAAGTAACATGTAGCGCGAATCACGTTACAATAAGTGTTGATTTCTTGCATCTCTCTTTTCTTTATCAATATTTTCATTTTTCAGTCTTGATGGCGCAACGTTCATAGCCTATGAGGATTTAATTAACTGTTTAAACTGGCCATTTTATTTTATCTATCAACTCTTGTACAAGACAACACTGAAAAATGGATTTTAGAACATTTAAGGAATTTGTTAAAAAATGTTGAATCAATGTTTATTGCAATTTAATCCATCAAACACACTTTAAATAAAGGTGCTGTTCAAAATAATGCAATTCTGTATACGTACAATTTTATTAACTAAAACATTTCTATAAAAATTGTAAATGATGCAAAGAAAAATATAGTGAACTGTCTATAAATGTTATACACTTATAATAATGTCAAGCAACATTGTAGAATATCGGTAAACAATACATAGTACTATTTCCAAAATACTATATGTCCAGAAAACTGGAATAATTTGGGCGAAAGTTTGAAATAGTACTGCAAAAGCAAGAATGGCTCAGCGATTGCATCTTGATGAACAGTGTACCATTGCACAAGATGAGATCTATACATAATTGAGACCTAATATAATATAGACACTTCTGGGTTTTTTAGATAGAAGTCAAAGATGTTTTATCGCACCTTTGACTACAATACTCACTTAACAATAGAATATTTCATGATATATACTATAATGCAGTGGAATATTGAGATGAAAAGTGCAAACATTTGAGATGTTTCTTTTACATGATATGCAAGGCGCGCAATGTCATACACGGTAGTTTCGGTCGTCTTGTCATCCTTTTTTGATCTTCACTATTAAAGGAAATTGGCCCTTCCCGATAAAGGCGCACGGGTATCACCGCTATGTATTTGAAGTTGATTGACATGTGATTTTCTTAGTTTTCTGGAACTGTAAATGTTTAAATGAAACACTTTTTTGAACATGTTAAGTTATCATTTACTAACGGAACCGTTCATTACGTACAAATTCCATTGTTCCCGTAGAATTATTACTACATACACGCTTGTAATGAAGGTGTGCATGTTCGCATTTCTGTTTCCATCGCGTAATATTATCTACAAGTTAACACTTTGGAATGCTTAAACATCAATTACAGGTTATTCGTATTGTTGGCGCATTTTTCATATGACGGTGGCCCCTGCATCGCCTGGCTATTGACAAGTGTAGTTCCGGGGGCCATATGTTCGGTATGAAGGGGCGGTTGAGCTGGGTATGGCTGCTGTCCGTAAGGTGTCTGTCCCGCCTGGACCCCGTATGTCATCTGATCTATAAAATCAAAGAACTATTCTCACGATTTAACCGTAGAAATATTTCTTCTAATTCATGTAATTTAAAAACCCAAGTAAATAAAAACATGAGGTTTTAGAAAGGACGAAACCAGCAATTTGTATACGTTACATCACAATTATATCAAAAGCAGTACCAAGGCTATTGAAGTAAACGAAATTAAAATTATATTCGATAAAATAAACAAACCGAATTGCACCACCCAATAACGTATTTATTATTGCCACTATAATCCACTTGGAACTGTCATCAAAAATGCTCATTCGATGAATATAAGTTCTATTCAAAGAAAATCATACTCATGATGTAAGGACCGCTAGCCCCCGTAGTGATGGTTTGTCCTTGCGTCCTACGTGAATTCCGCATACAGCAGACACAACAGACGATGATACTGATAACGATGACGATCAGAATCACACAGCCAACCACAATGCCGACGATGGGTCCGACAGCTATTCCATGATCGTAATTATAACTGAAAATCGAAACATTCAAAACTACAGATTTCTGATAAAAAACACGAGTAGATGTCATTTGATTAAAAGACTGATGTTCCATTCATTAATAAAGTAAATCTTTGATCGGATCTGTTTTATGATCGTCGTCAATCAATGATTTGAAGGTATTGCACAAACGTCATTGGGAGTCCTATTAGTTATTACTGTAGTTAGTACCTAAAGCATGAGTGCAAGTCAATATTGTCGTCTGTCAATATCAACGAATAGGCCTATAACAGGTGGTGAGAATATCTAGTTCACAAGGCTTTTAACTAACCTAAACTTATAATCAATAGTCGTGCGAAGCGTAACACTTAATCTATCTTTTCATTAATTCATTTGCTTAATTACACATGCCATACAGCAACGACAAAGGCCCGCGCACGATCGTTTAAGGCTTCCACTGATAAATTATGTGATGTCTGAATGTTGCAAAAGATGTCATTACAGGTCGAAATTAAGTTGAAATAAATAACAAATATAAAGACTGTACTATTGTTAAAATGCACTTTTACACATTTTATTTAGTCAATTAGTAATACCCTTTCAAATGATATAAACATTTTATGAGGTCACTAAGCATCCAATTTTAGCTCTTTTTTATAATAGCTCGCTTATTTGTACATGTGTATGTGTCTGTATGTGTATTTCTTTAGACCCTACGGTCAAGTATAAAGAAAATGAAAGTATTTATTTCCAACGGGGTCCTTTTACTTATTTTATTTAGTCAATTAGTAATACCCTTTCAAATGATAATAACACATAATATTGGGTCACTTAGCATCCAATTTTATTTGGACATCGTATACCTTAAGTCGTATATTGGAGCTGGTGTCCATTTTCTGGTTGCATCTTCGTCTTACATAATTTAAAGATTTTTTAAATGCACATCTGAACTGTTTAAAATTAATTATAACAGCTTGGCAACGAATTGCACTACACCATCTTAATATACAAGGCAGTGTGCATATCACATTTTCCTCTTAATATTAAAAGTAACTATTGAATGTATGCAGTAAGGCAATGGTGATATGTTCATACCTGCTACAACACTTCTCGTAGCCCGAGTGTCCATAGTCAGTGCAGCAACCATAGACGCAGTATTGAGACGAAATCCACCCGTACTTGTTACAATATTCAGCGCTCACTAGCGAAAGTAAGAATATATTATGAATCTGTATATATATTGAGCATAATTCTGAGAGCAGAAATTAAACAAAATTCGTAGAGACATTGGAATAGAAGAATATTAACTGAAATTATTTAAGGTCTTAATAATTTCTCCTAGTGATCACAAGAAATTATATATTCACAAATGCCGCAGAAAAGATGGAAATATAGTTTTCTGTGATTAAAAGTGAATCATTTAATCTTAAACCGAAATTCAACGAATTTTCTGTTTATTTTATGGTAAAACATATGCAATTAATAGGTGTTAATTGGAAAACCGCGTGCGAAACATAACATCATTACGTCATATTTGGTTTCAAACATTTTTATCTCAGCAACGTAAACGATGCATTACTTTTATTAAGCAATACTGTTTCCAAAAAATATCAGAGAAATGAAAATTTTATTCGTTAAACAAAATAAGTATTCTACTGCAGTGAATGACAACGGTCAATTAACATGATATTTCACCGAAAAGCTTACAAGAAAACCTGATAATTTAAAGCTAAATAGTGCAATAAATCCAAGGTTAAAGATCCTATCTTATTTTTGAATTTAGTTAAGATACCATATACTGCCAGTCATATTCCAATATCAATTAAAGATGCACTATTGCTCCCAAATAAGATTTACCACAATTAATACAATTGTTTAAATATACCAGCAAGGATGAATATATGTCGAAAACAATGGTTCTTATGAAGGATTTAGAGTTTAATTTGAGAGAATTTTGCAGAAAACACGGTATTTCAACCTAATGAGGCTATAGTAGTTCACTGTAAATCTTTAAGCATTCACCAATCATTTTATATATTTTGGTTTTAGCTATTAGATATACTGCTACAATCTTGTTATCAGTAATTACTATTTTCCATAAATACATTATTTAGTATGTTGTTCAAGATTTGTCACTCAAACCTTATGTTTGTTATGCATGTGTATGTATTGAATTTGAATAAGAGTGTTACTTTAAATATTCATATTACTTTATGCATATAGATAAACAAATTATACAAATCGCTTACCAAAATGAAGCATAAACACCAGTGTTAAAATATACAAAATATCCGCCATTTTGTTTACCGATCATTAAGTTTGCATTGAATGCACGTACAAGTATTCTATTGATCTCGTTTTAACTGTCAAAACCTTCTTATTGCGGGCTGTAGTATAGTGTTATTTCAAAATATTGTGAAAAGACAGTTCATTGAATGTCTAAATATAGCATAAAAACAATCCTATATCTGCCGTTAGTAATATGTTATATTACAATATACATTTGGACAAGATAATTACTCAGTGCATAGTGTTTACAGGAAGTATATGTTTACTTAAATATGTTTGCATGTATTTTGTCACGTATTCAGCATTTTCCGTGATGAATGATCTACAATAGAATATATTTACACTTTTGAAGGTGTGTTAAAAGTGACTCTGAAACTCGGATCGCTGACTGCCTACAAATTAATTATAATTAGGTTTTTTAAATTGATGTTGGGGATCGTTAAGGTAAAATCAGTCAATCTGTTTATAACAAATAAAAGGTACCACCATAATTATTGCGACTCGCTAGTCGACATAAAACAAGTCGGTATGAATACATGATGACATCATCTTTATGTACGATATGGGCTTCAATAGTTTAAGTATTTATTTTTATAACTACCAAAAGATGATATAAACCAACGCGCACGTAGGTTTATTGGTGACGCAATACCTTAAAGTGACTCGCTTATGGTTTATAAATTGCACCTTTTAAATAAGGAAATTAAATGTGACAAATCATGAGGAGTGTTAAAACAAAAATAACAAAATAACAAAAGCTGGAACCCTGGACTACTTTGTCTTGACTTTACCGGCGTTGGTTCGAATCGTACTGAAACCAAAATGCTTTTTATGCTATACATTCCTAGAGCTTTATGTTTCCAACAGGTTTTATAGCCATGCATGTATACCTCAATGTATAGTATATGAGCCATATCCAGCGAAAATACTCCCTATCGTCGTTAAGATTCTATCGTATGCCTGTGTGTGTTTTTGTACTTATTTTCTCACAACACATTTTCTCCAACGGCTTATTCTGTTAAGAATCGATTTTTCTACACATTCAATTAAATATGCAGGTCTGGTCTATTCGAACGAGTCTCAGACAAAATATTTGAAAACAGTGCTAAATCAATTGATTTGCATTGCATTCAGTAAGCAACATCCTTTACAATTGAGTACTATTATTATGTAGGCATAAGGGTTATGAAAATTATTTTTACATGTGTTGATAACCCGAATGTTCTTATTTGTTCTTAAAGTTCGTTAAATAGTTGGGTTTCATGTCATGTAAAAAAAATCAAGAAGTTTGATGCTCTTTAGTATGCATTGATTGAGAATGTCGAAGATATTCGATATTGTTGGGCTTCATGAATTCGCTATTTATGAAAGGTTCATATAGTAACATCCTTCTTCAAAACAAAATATATTTGTATAAATGCATGCATAATTAACGAAACAATGTACAAACATATGGTAGACAATTGTTTCTGCACAGAAAAATGCATATATGTATATGTACATTTTAAAGCTAAGCTATGCATACAATCCATTAAGACCCACTTCAATCGTGTAAAAAATATTTATTGTATTTGATTCAGCTTTGATGAGGCGTTCACATCCCTCATAACTATCATTCAAGGGATAATGTGTTATGCATTTTCAAATCCCTAGCAAGGAAGTCATTATGTTTAGCATGTATTTATACAGATTTCGTTTCAAACCCCAGCCTACCTCCTGAATTAATATTTGGAAATTGTCTTACTATATTTTTAAGACGTCAAAGAGGCATTCACATACACTTT
This sequence comes from Mya arenaria, assembly GCF_026914265.1. NCBI lineage: Eukaryota > Metazoa > Mollusca > Bivalvia > Myida > Myidae > Mya > Mya arenaria. The sequence continues at coordinate 38,041,234 of NC_069132.1, forward strand.
TTTGGAGTCACATTTGTCACTTTAAATGAGAAAACACGTCTTCAAGATGAAATTATAATTGTATGGTCATGAAAAGAAAAGTATTATACATTTTGATATGATTTCCTGATAGCTCTTTGATAAGTGCTCCTGTGTCTGTTAAGGCAAATAGTACGTCACATTGTCGACGCATTTACTGCATGTAACCAGTATTAAACTGTTGACTTTCAATGTTTTCTCTGTAAAGCTTTTTGACAACCTATGTACAATTCGTTCACAAAATACCTTTCGAACGTCTTCCATTCTTCCATTCATATTGTTTGAGCAACATCTACAGCATCTCTCAAAGTTGATGAGTGCTCACTTCCAGGTTTCCACATACAACCAACACAGTCGACAGGGTATATTGTTATACATCATTGTTCCAGAAGATTTTATACTGCGTTCAGCTTCGCATGCTAAAGCGTGTTGATATATATTTGCTTCAAATAGAGTCTATAGTTCGGGAACAAATCATTGGCTTCGGTGAGCAAGTAGCAAATATCACGGTTATGTTTTAAAACTTATTTGTTTGAGCCTTTTCCATTTTGTTATCAGAATATCTCTGTTAATAGTTAAATCGTTCACGCTTGAAAATCCTGCCACTGAAAAAAGTTCATTGAACACTTAATTATTTAAACGTTCAACTCAAAATGCGGAATAACACATATGACTTTAAAATAATTACGTAAATACCAAACTAATCCCTACAAGTGTTTTTTCATGAGCAAATAACGTATTACAATTTTTGTCTGTATCAAATAGATAGCTTATCAAGAAAGCAGACAAATGACCTTGAAAGCCCTGGAACCCTATGCGTGTTCAAAACCTGAACATGACACCGGGCGAAACATATGTAACTGACTGGGTTGATGAGCATAACATTGTCAAGCCAAACATATAAAGGAACACATTTGTAATTTCAAGCCCATTCAAGCATTAACAATGAACCAAACAGCTGATTACGCAACTTGTATAGAAATACTTAACAATGTACTTCAGTCATTCTTGAAAAAAGCATACGTAATTTTAATCAAAAACGTTTCACAATGATTGTTCAGACCAATGATTGATTGACGATATTATATTGAGTGTCTAACGCAACGCATGATTCATTTTACAACGAAATGCCCCAATTGGAATCATGATTACACTGAACGGTTGATATATTATCTAAACGACAATGAAGATATGTAAAGTTCAAACAAAACTCTTGTATGAAAACATGGCATAAGCCAACACGATAAAATTGTTTCCTGCTTGATCTATCAAGGACGGTAATGTCTGGTGCCTCAAGGTTCATTTTTTCGTGTGAAAAGCCTCCTCGATTTAATGAGTATAAATATAGTTTTCTAAGCGTTATAGCGGTATTTGTAGAAACGACCATGTTCAACGAAGAAAAGCATTTGCTTGTTTACGATGACGCTTGTTTTAGATGTAAATCATGTCTGTATCAGAATATATCGTTCCTAATACATGTATGTGTACTATAATACGTATAAGACAGGTCATTTTGAGTAGCCCAAAGCTCTCTGCTCAATGTATAATTTTCATTACATTTTAACCGTTATAAAGTAGGCCGAGACACGGTTAACTCTATAATTAAAATAGTGTTTACGTAAGTTGTGACAAACAACATTTAAGATGTTAAATTGTTGACTGTTTCTCCCCAAACAATGAACCAGGTAACCTGTCGCACCTGACATTACTGCCCTTGTCTATGCCAATGCCATTTTCAATCTGCTTATACAGCCTATATAAAAAAAGGTAAAACCATTCAATACAGGAAAAGTCTACCCAATAAAACACTTATTATGATCGTATTTTAGGCACGCTCATCAATGATAAAGTGTAAAATTACAGACAGTAAAAATAACATTTACAAAAAAGTGAGGTTAAAGTAGCAATGTTATATAACTTGCTTATTTGACAGTCATTAATGTTGATTACTTGTACAATTGTATCACGATAAGCGTGTATACTTAAATATATGAATGGAGATGAATTTGATTTTCTGCGTAATATTTAGTAATGTCATACTCATGGTAACCCTAATTAGGACCTTTATTCAGTAAAAGGTGTTGGTGTTTATTGGTTTCTTAAAATGTACATGACTGACCATCGCATGAGCTTGGGAATAAAGCGCCTATTAGCGGGGGCAATAGCCTTTCATGACTCACTTATAACTGAAGGGGGACTACATCGGTACAAAAAATACCGTCGAAAGTTCAATTGCTCCATAGATCATAGTAGATAGACATTTTGGTTTATTCTGCACTGTATTATTTAGGCTAGTACTTTACGTTTACGTACAAACGCACGTCTACCATTTAAACGGAATAATTGTAGAATACACGTCGGAATCGTGATACTTTGGTAGAATGAAACCCATTAAGTGTTAAAACATAGGTCTCGGTTTCCCGTTGGCTGTTTACTGATGAAAAACACTGTAAGCACCCCTATCCTACTATTAAATTCACGCTCTTTTTTAGAATTAACTCATCTTGTCTTTTCTTACTAGTTGTACGTATATCGTATCGTATAGTTAAAACCATTGTTAATGTTTTGTTTCACTTCACGATTAAATTGGCGTAAGACCTTTTTGTTTTCATTAGAAGCTTTCGTTTGTGTTACATTAGAGTCAATCTAGCTACTATATGTGTGGATTCATGAAAAATAAACACTATATTATCTTGCAGTATTTCTGTCAATGTACCAGACATATCTATTTAACATGACGCAACTCTGAGCGTTGCGCCGTCTGGCAATTCACTTGTCGGAGGATTGTCAAAGTTATCCGTTGAGTTAACAACTAAGCTCTTTTTCATCGACGAAATATAATCCCTTTCTTGGTCAAGTAATTGGCTTATTTATGCAACGCTTGTATCCATCTGTGTAAGAATAATCTCTTGTTTTCAATGTCAGCCAAACTCTTTCTCTTATTCTTTCATCTCTATTGGCTTGAATGTAAAGTAGTTGCTAAATAAGATTGACATTGTTTCCATGATAATATCCGAAGCCTGCCTCTTAAATTAAACTCGAGAATTGGAATATTTCTAACTTAAACTGTGATTTCATGATTTTATAGCCACTCGTGAAAATATGTTTTCTATAATACTTGTGTACTTAAATACGATCTTACACTGACATACACCAAAATCCTTTGGCATCACATCTTCGTATGCATTATGTTACATGAACTATTGATGTTGATGTCTTGCATCGCTCCTTCCTTATTTATTCAGATTTATGGGCGCAAGTCCTTTAATTGGGGGTTTCAACTGACTTTAGTCCTGTTTCTCACAATATATCAGTTGTCAACTCTAAAACCACGAACCACTGAAAGAGATGGGTTAGCTTTGATCTTTGACTCATTATTGTACGTTACAGGAATTTGTTAAATTGTTGCAGTGACGTTATGTGTAATCTTACAATTAAAACACACTTTAAAATGAAAGGTAAAACAATGGTGTACATATTCATTTATTCAAATTTATTATTATTATTATACATATTATTTATGTCTTTCAAAATGGCTTTTTCAATACCCTACCATACTCACTCAACCATGAAATAAAATAGAATAATATTATATTAAATGAGTTATTAAGGTGAAAAGAGAAGTAAAAACATATACGGATGCATTCTTGTGTCACTGACAGTTCCAAGGAGGTATTACCATCATTTGACGGTAAAGCAATTATGATGAGGGTTTGTTTGTGTGTTTTTTGTATTTGTGTATATGGTATAAGTTTGTTGTTTGCGTTTTCTTTTGGGAATATGCTGTAAACAAGTTCGCACTTCTATTTCCGCCTCAATACTATCAGCAAATTAACGATTTTGAATGTTTTAACATGAAAAACCATTCATTCTAATTGTCGACGCTTTTTCCATAAGAAGTAGGCCCCTGCATCCCCGGGTGGTTAACAACAGTAGTTCCCGGAGCCATATGTCCGGTTTGAAGGGGTGGCATATGTCCGGTTTGAGGGGGTGGCTGAGCTGGATACGGCTGCTGGCCGTAATGTGCCTGTCCCATCTGGGCCCCGTATGGCATCTGGTCTATAAAACCAACGAATTATGTCACGCTTTAACCTGTGAAATGTTTCATCTAGTTAACCTGTTTCAAAATACCAGTTGATTAAGACTATGGGGTCTTCGAAAGGACGAAATCAGCATTGCTTAAACGTTTCATCATAATTAATTAAAATAAGATAAAGTAATACGATAAATCAACAGAACGAAATTAAAATTTATATTCAAGACAATAAACAATCAGCAATGCAATATTCAATTACTTATTTATTTGTGTTATTCTATCAGAACTAGAACTGTCATCGAAAACTCTCAGGCTTTGATAATATTTCTTTAAAAAATAGTTCATACTCATGACGTAAGGGCCGCTAGCTGCCGAAGTGAAGGTTTGTCCTTGCTGCCCACGTGAGTTCCGCGAACAGCAAACACAACAGACGATAATACTGATAACGGTGATGACCAAAATCACACAGCCAACTACAATGCCGATGATGGGTCCGATAGCAAGTACATGGCGAATAGAATCCGTGTCATAATAACTGGAAATCGACATTTTCAATATAATTACACATGGGGAGAGGACGTAATTTTGTTTATCAGTGCGAACAAAATGGCGAACAGGGACTGATTGTCGCTTACGGTGCAAGTTTTACAAACGTGCTGATTTTATTTGTAATGTTTCGTATTGGATAGGCAAATATGGCTTCTTTCTTTGCATGTTGATACTATGTAACTTATTAGTAGTGTATTACCTCAAAGTTATTAAAAAGAAATGCATTTATAATTGTTTCACAATTGTTGCATGAAAGTGAAGTTAAACATTGCTAAATGTGCTTCTTCAACTTAATAATAAATTATTATAATAATAATAATAATAATAATAATAATAATAATAATAATAATAATAATAATAATTATAATAATAATTACGATAATAATGACCGAAAAAAACATAAGGGTAATTTAAGGACAACATACACTTAAAGTTCCAATGTTCATTTGGCAAACATTGTCAATCATTGTGCGAACTACATTTTTACAAGACTTTTGACCGGGTCCTTGACCTTTGATCTACTGCCCTCAATTTGTTTGTCATATACTGGCCAAGAACAGCCTGCCCGACAGTTAAATGGTCCAAGGTAGAACCGTTCTTCATTCATTGTGCGGACAAGACATGGCCATCAGAGCTACTGACATGCGCAAACCTTTATGTCCGTTTCTTTTCAATGAGACATTAAACAGCGTCCGTAGCATCGCAGGAAATATTCAATACTACGGCTGCCTATATGCCTAGTCTTACGACTTCGTTAAATTAATTCATTGTTGCTAAAATTTCTAAGTTTGGTGGTTGGTTTTGAAAATATCTTGTCATTTCTTGTGTCCCGGACAATATACACAGGATCAATAACAAAGAAGACATTTTAAGGTATCTTCCTTCAATATCGTCTGCATGCATATATACCTGTAGTTTCCGATAGAACCTAATCAACAAAGCAACGTTTTATCTGAATGTTTTAAAAGTAGTTCATCGAAATGAAGAAAATGGATAATCAACTCATTAGTTAGAATAACACAATAAACGGAATAACCTTAAATCAAAAAGTAAGTTTCGGAAGAGATGTTAAAGCTTTGATGTTCTTGAAACGAGAATATACAGATGTTCTTTAACAGTTCTACTTGTTCAGTTTCCAATCACAAACCAGAAACATGATATAAAAGCATAAAACTCCACAAACAATACAGTACATATATACTATATAAAAAAAACTAGGTGCGTTTATCAAGGATTGTTAGGTACCGCCTAAGAATGGTTATTAAAAGTATGAGCCAAACATTCTTGGTGTTTTACAACGACTAAATTCATTAGCGATTTTGATTGGCAAATAACCGTTAACTTATTGATGGTTAACAAGAGTAAAATGTCATACCTGTTACAACACATGTCATAGCCGGAATGTTTATTGTCATCGCAGCATCCATAAATGCAGTTTTCATAATAGTCCAACCACGTGTTACATCTCTCCGCGTTTCCTAATAAAAAATATATAAAGTGCAATAAAATAAGTTAGAATATTCACTTCACCCCTTCATCTTTCAAATCGACTTCGGACCGAAGGGCATTCCTATCTCTTTTTTTATTTTTGGACCAGAATCTCGCCCAATTCGGGATACACTCTTATTGGTCATTTTATCAACCTTGAATCCTTGCATCCGGAATACCGTTTAGTTTTAACCCGAATAAAGCTATATTTCGATATACTTTGGTTATTGGTTTCTTTGATACTTTCAAACATTACTCCGTTATTAAGTAATTGATATGCATTAGTGCTATAACCACGAACAGCAATACAGTATTATTTGTCACCAAACCATAAACAAAAATAGAAACAAGTGGTGAAATGGCCGGTTCTGCTTTTCCGGGTATATTTTTAGTGATTTTTAGTGTTCCGATATATCCAATTTAAAGACTAAAACAAAAACAAAATTAATATACACACAGAAGGAGACTTAAGTACAAAGGTTAAAATAAAACAGGGCGAAATTAAAAAAAAAACTTAAGTTAATCCAATGATCATACATCATTAGATTCATTTACACTCGTGGTCATTTATTATTAACAAGCAATCCGATAAGCTACATCAATACAAAAAGTACAAACGTTTAACAAGGGGTGGTATTCAATAAACAACTTAGTTAATCTTATGTTCATACATCATTGACTTTATTCACACTAAGTTTACTAATATAAAAGGTAATTTTGAATTTTACAAAAACTAATGTTAAGAGAATAAAATTGAAAGGATATTTAATAAATTAATTCGTTGGGTCACTTTAATTCTTAATTGATCAATTAATCTTAAAAATTCAGCTTTTTGACAATACACCTTAAATGGCAAGATAATCGAAATATTTAATTATTTTGCAGTTTTTGAACGAATTCGAACTCTCAGCTCAAGGTCACCACGACCACCTTTGTCATCTTGACCAATTGACGTTAACACAGTTGGGGTGCTGGTCATGTTTAAGGGACCTCTACCAAGTTCGAGGTCTCTTAGCTTACGGTCATAACCTTGACCTTTGACTACTGTTCTCTAAAGCAGTATGCTTCGTCTGCTGTTTAAGACCAATTTGACTACTAGGTTTGAGGTCCTAGGGCCATAGTATCTTAATGTATTGATCGGAAACCGATTTTCAGCTGAAGGTAATCTTAAGGTCACCACGACATTAACCTTTGACCAACTGACCTCAAAATCAAAAGGCTAACTGCTGGTAATGACCAACCTGCCTACAATGCTTAAGAAACCTGGGCCTTAGCGTTCTTCAGATATTGATCGGAAACCGTGGGGATGGACGATCAGATAACTATATGCCTCCCTTAGGGGCAAAAAATACCAGTAAATACTTCAACTGGAAGCTAAATTATATTAATTGAAGAAAAGAGAGGTAATAAGACAATGATTCGGCCATGATTATTGCAAAGTTGTGTTACGTACAATTCCTACATTATATCATTCATACTTTTATATGTAAGGAATTGTCAATGAATTTACATAATTATCCAATTATTAAAAATCAGATTAATTTTAATATGCAAAACATCCTCCGAAACTATTTTCTGAGCTTTAATGAATCGGGTCCTACGGTTCGTAAACCTGAAATATTGGGGTTCCAAATTCAAAGTCCAAATAATTAGAACGTATACAATTAAAACTTTGCGAATGCTTGCTAAACGTTAAATTAAAAACATGTTAAGCAGATATATATACAAGAATTATTAGAAATTGATTACAATTTTACAAAAATGATTATGATGTTTGTGTCTAACAAATCTACAAATGGAATTACACAAAAAAGAAAATGATGACTGTATTTAAGAATTAAAAACTTTGTTTCTATTGATAAAATATGTTAAATGATTATGATTTTCATATGCATTTGATAATCAAAATGCTGTGATATTAATGGATTTATATATATTAGACGTTCAGTTTACAATAAATCATCGGCCGTTTAAACATTAATGGTATGAAACTATTAATAACAGTTCGGTTTAAGGAAGTAAACAGTATTTAAAACCATGTCTAAATATTGACGATAAGAGTTTATGACTGCTCTAGTTTAAATTGAGAGTTTATGTTAGTCAGTTGATAGCAAAAACTGGATGTTGCGCACGTAGCAAAATATTTCAAAATGAGCGATAATGATAATGTTGTCATGATTGGGATGTATTTTGCGATGGTTTAATTCAGTTACACCGTTATTTCTATGTTAATACATCAATATTAAACTTTTTTAACTTAGTACAAAATTATGAATATTTGTAAACATATGGACAAGCATTTGTTATAAGTAATTCAATAATTAAAAATACGACTAGATGTAACAAAGTTGTATTGCCTCTTCACTACTTTTTCTTTAAATAAAATATGTTAAGCTACGGCGTTTACACAAACACACCTTACTACGGCGTAAATGGACGCAAATACTACGGGGGATTATACTAAGATTCTTGAAAGAGAGTGTGCATTTCACACCGAGTAATGTGTTATTGGGGTTTTAATAGTTCAGCTGGGCTCTGCATGTATTACATATAGAGTTTATACCGCATGAATTTGTATAGCCTTTCTCAATCAAACAAAGGTTTTGAAAGTGAACAAAATAAAATGAAAAATTGATTTATTTTAATGTGGCAGACATTAATTGTGTGTGTTGGTTGCAGGGGCGAGGGTACTCAGCCACACTAGTATTTTGCTAAATGGCCATTCCTGCAACTGATAAACCTATGATATTTAAAAAAAAATCACTAAGCTTCCATCTCAAACAAAGTATAATTGTGCAATTTAAATAATCAACTCTTACATGTCATTACACGCTCGATGTTTAAATGTGGGTTTGAGTTTTCATAAAAAACAAACATTTAATATTGTACCAATATCAGGTAAAATATGCATAGCAACGTTATATAAATAAATATGAAAAGAAACGAATTTCTTACCAGTAGGAAGGACAAACGCAAGCGTTAAAACATATAAAATATCCGCCATCATGTTAACGAATCCTAAATTTGGCAATAACCACGATAACACGGTAACAAGGTTGACCCTAGTTATCTTATCTAAGGCTTTCATAAAACTTCCTGATGTGACCTGTGGTATAGTGGTTATTTCAAAACAGTATAAATGACAGGGTCGTGTCGATTTAACGTTTAAATATAGAAATACATGGGTTCTGATAGGGATACTAGAATCAAACATTTATTCATGTTCTAAAATATCTTTAGATCACGTTAAGTTCTGTTTAGGGGTTTATAATAAAATACTGTCAAAAAGAATTATTGGTTACATTCACTGATAATGGACGTTTTGGTTTTCAATCACTTGCAATATATAGTATTAAGAATTTAGCCAATGAATTGTGAGAAAGGCTTAATCGTTAGGTATTTCAGTCTTCGTGGGTGTGAATATACTGCGACCCATCCAATACATACTACCTGTGTCAGAGTTTGCGTTTTCAATGTGCTATCCATTGAAGTTGTATTTTAAGTCAGTGCGATGACCTGAGGTAAAATCTTAATGATTAAGAAAGGCTCATTCGCTATGCTCACTACGTCAATTCTAAAGATTTTACTTCATGTCATCTTACTATTACATAACCCATCTGAATCTGAGTGTGTTGTGAAATTGTTAATACTTAAGTCCTGGAGGTTATATTACAATATATTTTTCAAATTAAATCTCCATATTTAATTAATTAGAATGCCAAAATAATATGATAATAAAACATGAAAATAATATGGGACTCGTGAACTTGAACTTAGAAAATGAAAACAAATAACTAAAGAAGAGACAAGGGATATAAAGTTCATTTTTGTGTAGAGTGGATTCATTTATTTTCGGTCCTTCTGATCCATGGGATATGTTTATATGGTTTTTAAGTGTAAATGCAAACATCTCGAAGTAATTATGCGATCTGTGTTTTTATCGAAAACAGTTGACATTTTATTTAATCGTCTGAACATTATCTATTTGAAAGTTGTTATCTGTTATTCTTTGTGTAGTAGTCTGTGATTATTAAAAGAACAACTGATAAGAATGTGCGCTTGTTTCCTATATAACAGAACGAGCTGAAATAAGACTTAACTTTTAAGTCCCATATAAAACAAAAATTTCAATATATGATCTTTATTTATATCAAAGAATATAATGTATGTGAGAACAGCAGCCTTGTACAGCAAAGGTGTTTGCAGTTAACGTTTTCGATTTACTTCCCCGCTTGCAGTAAACAAATTCATTTTCTTTACTTTTTCTGTATCATCAGATCATCAAGTTTGTTAGAGTCTTATACAATGTAAATGTAAAATATCATTTATTTCTTTATTGAAATGTTAACACTTAAGTATTGAAATTCGTAACCACTAAAATTTACGTTACAAAGATAATATAACCCATTAAATGAGCTTTCCTGTGTGTCTGTTTTGTGCCACAACCACATTATTGATATAAAAACGTAAGAAAGATATGCATGTTCTACTATATATCCGAATTAGTTAGCACATGTAAAGTTTCTGGACCTCTGTGCATATGATTTTTAATTGTGTTATATAGCTCATCTTAATATTAAGGAATAAATCGAGTACTGAAGTTTACCAAAGTACATGTGTTGATACCTTTGTATTGTATAATTTATTTTACTGGTTGTTAATACAATTTATTTTCTTTGTGTGAAATGGGAAGAGGGATAGTCATTTAACAAATGGTATTGACCTTTCTCTGTAGTCTTACAAGTATTAGATGTACTTTTTCTTTGCTGAGTGTTAAAATTATTTTGGAAGTGAGATTATGATATCGCATATGGTGTCGACCTTGCTCCATGATTTTAACACGATGGCTCGAGTGTAGAAGTACATTGTGCTCTATGCTGATAAAACCCCACTTAGCCTGAAAACAAAACTTAAATTAAATTCTGTTTCAAACGACCGTACATCATAACCAGAATGTATCAAAGGTTAAAGTAGCCTATATACAATACTGTGAAATTGTTGCATTTGATAGACCGAGTAAGGGTCGAAACGTGGTGACATACTCGGATGCAGGTTGAGACCCACTCTTATCGGAAGATGGGGACATACACCAACTGGAAGAAATTGCAAAAGTTTCTGACTGGAAGATGATGTTTTGTTTTGACGGGAAAATTGTTACATACTCCGACCGGAATTCGATGGGTAGGCTCTGACCGTAAGTCGATCGGGAAATACTCTGACAGGAAGCTGATGGAGACATAATCTGATTAGAATGAGATGGCGACATTCTTTTGCTTGTACCTGAAGCAGACCCTGAAGAAGACCCCAAACTACCACCAGCAGATATTACTTGATAATCTTTACCAGAGCTTTACCATGCGTTTCTTGAGAAGAGACTTTGATCAACCTTATGCTTGCTGAGCGAATTGAAAGAGTTATGATCAAAGCTGCTGCTATTTCCACTGACGAGAAGTAAGTCCCTATTGTGTTTCACTGGTGTGGGGAACAAACAGTTCGAATCACGTTTCATGATAACTTGTTTTTCTACATTGCTCTTTTCTTTTTTCTCTTAGACTCAATCTAACGAAGGCCACAGCTTATGAGACATTAATTGGCTCTTTTAAACTGACTTGCGTCCTTTGTGTCACAATATCTGAGCGTTTAAAGAGACATATGCATATTACAGGAATTTTAAAAATTTAAATTGCTGTAGTGATGTTAAGTACTTTGTGTTTGGTTTACTTCGTTTTTACTAAAAACAACAACTTATATATGTAATACCAGACAAGCAGTTTATTGAGAGATGGCGTGCAGTCGACAGAGAAAACACATGTAAGATATGTGCTATGAAATTTGGTTGTTAGTGTATATAAACACAATTAATGTTTCATACCTTAATCAAGATATACATTTCATGATAGTAAACACAACTCACATATGGACAAAAGCCTGCCAGTAATAATAACAACATAAGACAATAGGCGGTGCAATAAATTGTTAACCTAAGGTTCACATATTAGAGACAACGCTGATAACTTCTAGTAAGTTCTAATCTGAACATTAACGAAATTACCAGTTAATGCATTTCTTAAGTTTTCATTATAGCGTCTTATCTGAGACTGTAGAACTTAACGTAAATAAAATGACGCATAAGAATAAACATAGTTCCCATATCGCTGTGGTGTTTTAACTTCCCTTCCAGATCGAGTTATGTATGTAACTGGAGATGTTTGTGTTTTATCTGCCTGACTCAGAGTATCCATGGATTGCTGAAAAGGAAAAGTGACACAATTTTCACTTTGTTTTTCGTTTGATTTGTAAGGCTCACGAAAATCGCTGTTGGGTTTTTGTTGTAAATGCCTTCGATTTCTTGATTATGTCCCATTTTCCGTATCTTCAACGTACTTCATCTCTCTTGAAATGGAATCGTAACAGTTCCATTTTTTTCCAATTTCTTCTCATTGTCTTGTTTTATTCTGACATTTTGACCTTCATTCGATAAAGGCAATGTACGTGCAATCTGTTTATGTCGATTTAAGTTGGTGCTTTATAAATTTTTTAGTAATTTTCTGCTACGTTTCTATAACAAAGGTGGCTATTCTTGCCAAAATTAAAAAAACCTGTTCCATTAAACGGGTTTATGGTAAAACTATCGACTACTGTGCTTGTTGTTGTTTTTTTTTGAGTTTTTCATATATATATATATATATGCGGTCCAATCTGGTATAGGAAAACCTTCTCGTCTGATCTCGGTTGTATCTCACGAGACTCTCGTCGTTGAAAGGTTGTCATGCGTCTTCTGGGGATAACAATGTCATCGAAATGACCGGGCAAGCCTGCTGTAAGACAAACTCTAACATTTATCTGAAAGCATCACGCCTTATTACATTTAGCTCTCAAAACATTTATAAGGTGTGATAAGGAAAGTTGTTAACGCTGTGGTTTGTTTATTTAATACAATGCATATTTTATTTGAGTTGAGAAATGAAGTCGCGTACAGATGTTTACCAATGAGCACGTGGTGATACCTTGAATTAACATTTGTCGTCTATTTATTTTGCTGATTGTTTATACAATCCATTTGGTTTGTGTGAAACAGGAAGGGGACAATCATATAACATATGGTTTTGACCTATCTCTCTAGTCTTACTAGTATTAGATGTACTTTTTGTACTGGGTGTTCATAAAATAATTTTGTTTAGAGTGAAACAGGAAGTAATATTATGATATCGCATATGATGGGGTCGACCTTGCCCTATGATTTTAACACGATGGCTCGAGTATAGAATTGTGCTCTTAGATTTTTAAACACCACTTGGCCTGAAAACTTAAATTAAATTCTAAATTTCAAATAATTTGGCACATACATTATAAATATAAACGACCATACATACACGCCTGAATTTATCAAAGGTTAAAGAAGCCTATATACAATACTGTGAAATTGTTGAAGTTGATTGACCGAGTTAGGCTCGAAACATGGCGGCATGCTCAGATCGGATGCAGATTGAGAAGCACTCTGATCGGAGGATGGGGACATTCACTGACTGAAAGAACGTGGGTAATGTCTCTGACTGGAATATGATGTTCTGTTCTGACTGGAAAATTGTTACATACTCCGACTTGAAGTCGATGGTGTCAGGCTCTGACCGGAAGTCGATTGGGAAATACTCTGAATCTAAGAAGATGGCGACATTTTTTGGCTTGAACCCAAAATAGACCCTGAAGAAGACCCTCCACTACCGCCAGCAGCCATGTCTTTAAAATATACTTTCCTAATGTTTCAAAGAAAATATATAGAAATATCCATCTGTGTTATACACCTATGATATTGTTGCTTAAAATTGTAGAATCACGGTTAACGTTAAAAAGCTTTGAAACACGTATAGAATATAAATTACAACGCAAGAAAACTGATATTGACATTATGGAAATGATGCAAAATTAAACTTATTTATTATGCTCGGAACTGCAACCATGCTTTATAAAGTGTACCAGTACAAGATTCAGAGATATATAATTTTGACAGAATAACATATTAATTCTTTTAAATTCGTTCCTTAATGATCAACGATGTCTTTTTCGCACATTACACTGTCCTACTTATATATCTTTAAAAAAGTAATGATTAATAATTATTATATTAAATGAAATACTGAGGTGAAAAGAAAAGTGAAAACATATGCGAGTACTTCCTATGAACAATGTCATAAACGGAAGGTATGACCGACGAATCATCCGTATTGAGCATTACTATAAAAGGAAATCAACCCTACTTGTCTTTTCCCATAAAAGCGGACTTGCTCATGTGTATCACCGCTATGCATTTTACCTTTAATTGTTATCAATTTAATTCTACAAAGCTTAACCATCGATAAGAGCTCATTGACATGGGATTAATCGGTTTTCAACGACGGTAAATGTCCAAATGAAAGACTTCCTAAAACCAAATACAGTTAGGTTAACATGCCCTAAACAGAACCGTTTGATATGTATGTTGGTCGGTGAGTTATTTAAGGAATGAATTGCGGGGTTGATGTCATTATCGGCGTATGAACACAATTGGGCTGGTCTAAGTGAGTGGAGTCCGAAGGACTCCACGCGTACTTTGACCAGCCCAATGGCGTTCATATCCCCGATAATGACACCAACCCCGCAATTCATTACTTATATTTACACCAATAGTGCATTATTTAATCTAAGAATTGTTAAAAAATACTTCATTTCATTTAAAAAATACTTTCGGTAATCCTTTCTTACCCATTCTGTAAATAGAAAGACCCGACTGTAACCGGAAACTTTTTATCAAATGACGTCACAATAACGCGGGAAAAGATCAACCGCTTGAAATCACTTTTAAACGCAAATTTGAAACGCTTATGGCAACGAAACATGTGTTATAACGTTATTTAACACTTTCCAAAAATGTTTATTGATATTTTACGGCACCTGCTGACACAATACAAACAATGACAAGATAAAAAATTGTCATTTATATTGTTATGCGTTGAATTGCGATCCGAACATATCCGAAGATGTTGCGTTCATTGATTGATAAACGCCATTGCCGAAAAGCAGTTTATTTAAGGAATGGAAGTTGAGGGGTAAATATTGCTAGGTGAAATCTCGTAAGGAAGATGTTCTCACTTCTGTAACAATAAAAAAAAAAATTAAAAAGTTAACGATTTGGAATGCTTTAACGTTATTAACAGTTTATTCTAATTGTCGACGACTGTTTCATATGACGGTGGGCCCTGCATTCCCGAGTTGTTGAAAACGGAAGTTCCCGGGGTCATATGTCCGGTTTGAAGGGGCGGCTGAGCTGGGTATTGCTGCTGGCCGTAAGGTGTCTGTCCCATCTGAGCCCCGTATGACATCTGGTCTATAAAATCAAAGAATTATAGTCACGATTTACCATAGAAATGTTCTTTCAAATTAACATTTTTCAAAAGGCGTATTATATAAGACCATGTGGTCATTTAAAAGACTAAACCAGCATGTATTATACGTAACATCACAATCACATCAAAAACAGTTATATGATAAATCAACCAAATGGAATTCAAAGTTCCATTCAAGGCAATTAACAAACAGCAATGCAACACTCAATAACCTGTACAATGTTGTCAGAATAGCTGACTTGAAAAAGAAAAGTCATACTCATGATGTAAGGACCGCTAGCTGCCGTAGTGAAGGTTTGTCCTTGCTGTCCACGTGACTTTTGCATACAGCAGACACAGCAGACGATAATACTGATAACGATGCCGACCAGAATAACACAGCCGACCACAATGCCGATGATGGGTCCGATAGGAGCAACCGAGTATGGGTCACTATAGCTGAAATCGACAGGCCGAATAAAAAACACACAATTGCAAATGAAAGACAATACGATCATACTTAGATTATATTTTACACAAACGGTTCACGCTATTTTAAACCGAAGTCAAGTGTGTGGGGTTTTTTTTTAATTTGATGTCGAGATTGTCGTAAATGTGGTTGCGTTTGCCTTTACGTAAAATGCAGTATCACTTTGATCTTATGACAGGTTGTTCTCAATTCGTATGGGTGTTATATTCTTAAGACAGCTAGTTTGCCATGCTGCCTATGGTAGTCTTGCTTGATCTATAGTCAAGACCAACACGCACATGTGATGTCTCCCGTGATCCATAGTGCTAATCGGGTTGATGATGATTGTGAAATCGTACGACCATTAATTATACATGGCCTGATCGAAACCGACTAAAGCCTTTCCTAGAGTGTGTAAACTCGTCGTGTTACGATCAGTCGATAGTTAAAACTTGACCTTTGGGGTTGCTGAAGTCAGTGACCACATTTTAGTAACTAGTGAGACTCGGCCTCAATGTTGTATCAATTTATATTTGATGAAGTTCGTGCTAATGATTTATGTTAGAATGTGTCTTTCAAGTTTCTAGTCAAACCATCTGAGCATTTATATTTATAATAATGATAATAATAATAATAATAATAATAATAATAATAATAATAATAATAATAATAATAATAATAATAATAATAATTATATCAGTTACCTACTGACCGTAAAACAATAAGGTCATTTATAAACAACATACCCCTGAATCTTCATGGTTCTATGTCAATCAGTTCGCAAGATTTTGTGCGGAATTTTACTGTGACCTTGACCTTGATAGTTTGCCTTCCAAACCAATATTGGTCAATGACAACAAACCAATGATGTTTCATGGCCCTGGGTCGGACAAGACATTATCATCCGATCGCTCTACCGACAGACACGCAATAACATTGTTCGTAGCATCGCAGGACTTATATTATTATTGAAAATATATTTTTGTGGAAGAGATGTTGGAATTTTAATGTTTGATTTACTTGTGAGTTGGACTAGATAAACCCTCATTGGTTTATTAACAAAGTACGCTACCTATTAAACTTACTTGTCTAATTTTAGTCTTGTAAATTTTTACTCGTGAAATTTCAAATCGCCAATGAAATACTTTAATATTACCTTGCCTTTAAGCCATCGGGACCCAAAGAAGCATAATTAACCAACATTTATTTTTATTATTGTATTGTTTTTTTACAACAATGTAAATTACTTGCTTTATTTTTGGTACATTATCTTAAGAGTATTGACGCTTAAAAAGAGTACAAAATTGTACCTGTCACAACATTCTTCATAGCCGGAATGGTAATAGTCCGTACAGCATCCATACGGGCAGTATTCGTAGGTGCTAGAGTACATGTTACATCTGTCACCTGCGGTCACTGGAAAAAAAGAAGATAATATGACATGTTTCATAGAGCCTTTTTTCGAGTGGTGAAAGAAAGTAGAATAAGGGCACCAAACCAATCGTATCTGGTACAACTGTTGTCTGAGCTCACTGGAAAAAAGGAAGACGATATGACCTGTGATATATGTATATCCTACATTTGGAATAGTGAAAGATTAAAAAAAGACTAAAGGCATCAAACCATTTGTATGATATACAACTGTTACCCGGCATAACTGGGGAACAACGATATGGCCTTGGATATATACCATACATTTGACTGTTGAAAGACAAAATATGCACTAAATTCACAAAATTATTGGTATGTGTTACAACTGTGAGCATCGCACCCTAGCACAAAAAACGATTTGTCCTGTGATATATAGCCTACAATTCAAGTTGTCGAATACAAAAATACAATGGAAGCACCAAGAAGCGAATCAAAAGCGGTGCAAAATACACCAATTCGGAAGCGCCTATTCATTGAAACATGCATTAATTTTTAATTAACACATAAGAGTGAATCAAAGCGTGGTTATACCATGTAAGACCATTAGGTACCTTCCATATGTATAGGTTTGAAGCGCATTGGTTTGAAAATTTCAAAAAAGGCTAAACATGCTGGATGTACTTGATCTACTTTTTATTGTTTACGTTTTCACAGCTCTCGTTCACTGGATATGTTCAGTTTACAAAATACATAGTTGTAATGGTCAACAATTTTCTATTCTTCTTTTCAAAAGTTGTTAACTATTTAGTACACAAGTCTAGTTTTCTCCCCATATATGGTGTTGGAGGTCGTAAAGCACTAGAAACCAGTGTTATCTTGCATGCAAATTGGTCAATAAAATAAAAGTCATTTATTACGTTTTGACGAAAAATATATCCATTTACTTGACCAAAAATGTAATTTGGCGCTGACTATTTAACAAAAATATTCTTTTAATAAAAAATAAAAAAAATCATCAGTAATTTTCGAAGAAATCCGAAAAACCAATGCGCAAAAAGCGCCAACTAGCATTCCATTGAAAACAGACAAGGGGATTTTTTTTTGTTTCTAATTCACTGCATTCAAACGCAGAAAAGATAACGGGGTGTAATACAAAAAAGATAAGATTTACGCCTATACTGGCCTGGGTAGTCGATGATTAAAATATTAAGGTACAGTAATAAACTAAACTGGACGTTTTACATAGTTCCAACGGCATTTGATAGGAAAGACCTGAATACTATGAATAACTTAATATCTAAATGTAAAGAATATGGCCTAAAGCCAAAATGTGTGTTCCAATAGAAATACTAGGGTTCACTTAGTCCAAAGAAGTAGACATTAATTTATTACAAACAATTGCCACAAGTTAATATAAAAACACGTAATGCAGCAGTTAATATGGGAACTAGGATGTTGAATTTTATAAATCAATCGATATGAAAAACATGCTAAATAGTTGCCGAGTAATTAAAAAATAATTAAAACTCTGTATGACCTGATACTTGACGATTGTAATTAAGGATATTAACACTTGGTTTCTAATGTTAAAAGCTCTGAAATTATAATGGCTTTGATATGTATTTGATAACTCAAATACTGTAATTTAATGAATTCATAATCATTAATGAATAAAGTGTAGAATACTAGTGACATTCACACAGCAATGGTATGGAAATATTTGTAATATTTCTGCATTGTGTGTTTAAACAGTTTGTAAAAACTCTTTTGGGTATGAAAGATAAGAGATTACGAGCATTGTTTATGTTGACTGTAATGATAGGAACATCGAATTTAGCATCACTTTATACATAGATACATACATACATACATAAATACATATATACATACATACATACACGCATACACACACACACACACACATACATACATACATCCATACAAACATACCTTCCTACCTACATCCATCCATCCATCCATACATACATAAAAACATACACACATGCATACATACATGCATACTTACATACATACACGCACACACACACACACACACACACACACACACACACACACACACACGTACATACATACATACATACATACATACATACATACATATTTTAGATATAATAATTATACCATGTGTCTGTATCTTGTAGCTTTACGTGCCTTTAATGTAAATCATGAACTATATTATATGTTTGGACACGTAAAGATTTTTTTTTTTTTCATACATACATTTTGACAATATATTGCTAATAAGTCTTAATACACTGTTTTTCTCTCCTGCTCTGCTCTGTTCTTATACACATTATTGAAACCAATTATTGTGAAATTGTGAAAGAAACGTGTATATTTCTTCAAACTTTTCATTTTTATTATATTTGTATAAGCATTTTATTACCCTTCAAAATTGATTTTTCGAACAAAATAAATATTATTACCCCCTTGAACGTTCAGTGATTGTTCAAGTGTTCACTAAACACTGGTGGTTTAAACTAGTCCATATGCCCATAGCTTCACACTTTTTCCAACGTTGTTTATCAATGATTACCCTTAATAAAATTGTATTCATTTATTTAGGGAAGTAAGATCCAGCGTGTATGCAGACATAGTATAATTGTTGCCTATAGCACCCAGTTTTGTGTCAATGACATTTTAAAAAGCACTGTCGGTACAGTTTAGCCTGGTCGTTTATCTAAAACAATTAAGGTCCTCGCCTATTTGGCACGAATGAAGCTACGCCAAAGCAATCGCCTCACTTATCCGGGAGGTAGCTTTGTTTGTGAAAAAGCATTAAAACAAATAACAATGTAGTTAAGACCGTATAAACTTCGTAGCTCTCTCAAACAAACAAATGATTTGTTTTCTAATAGTGCAAAATGTATGATTTATTTGAGGAAAAACGTCATCCTTGATAACAATTCTAGGTGTCTGCTTTTTAACATTTAGAACTCAATTTCAATTAGCTCTATAGGTAAAACTTTATTTCCCGGAGTACCTAACCTCGCCATCTGGAATACAGCCAAAAGTGGCATCCGGCGTACCAAAATAAAGTGTTGAAGAAGGGGGGCTGGAATGACAGGCATCCTAACAAATAGTTGGCAAAATGGTACTCTCCGATAAAACTTGAATATATATAAAACACTGAGCCACAATTTCTAACAAGAAGAATTGAACAAGTAAACGAAACTACTTTTACATTTTCGTATTCACTCTCAGCGTTAAACTGTTAAGTTGTGAAATAAAAACAGATATTTTATATAATAATATCGAGTCAAATATTTATGACAACTTTATACATGTAAATCTCTAAATAATACGAATTTCTTACCAAATGGGAGTACAAACGCAAGCGTTAAAACATATAAAATATCCGCCATCTTATTATCCGATAATGAAATTGGCATTCATCTAAATATGTGTACATACGGGTACAACAATGACTCAATCTATCTTATCTAAGCTTTCGAAACTTCCTGATTGTGACGGGTGGTCTATTAATTGTTTCAAACATTCTAAATACCAAGGTCGAATCGTTTTAATGTCTTGATATAGAAAAACAATATGTTTGAATAGGTATATCAGGATGAAAACGTCTTTATATTAAAAAAAAAAACCATATGTTTCGACTTTAGACAATTTGTTGATGTGTTGATGCAATTCCATGCTTCTTTAACGAAAAAAAGTCCGTAACCGCCTGGTAGCATGCATCTTAAACTGTTGGGTTCCTGACACGTTTCGCGCAAAGGTCTAAGCAAATGAGCCTTTAATTGGCTGTTTAAACTGAGTCCTTTCTCTTACAATATTTCAGCTTTCAACTCTATTACAAGTTAACACAGAAAAAGATGTGTTGGCTTTTTGCATTTCGCATATACTTGTTTATTGCAGGAATTTGATTCAATTGTTCCTGTGACGTTGAGTGCAATTTTACTCTCAAACACACTTAAATGGACGAACAAAAGTTAAGCAATGGTGTATTAGTTTATTATTCAAATGTGTATAATGAGTTTTTCATTTTTTTTTAAAGTTCAATGATTCTAAGTAAAAAATAGAACGATCCATCCGTGTTACACGCTAATGGTATTGTTGTTTAACATTGTTGACTCTCGGAAAACGTTTGCAAATTTTTAAATAATGTTTCATTATAGAATGTAAATAACAAAACATTATGAGTCCGTGGCGCAATAAAACTGATACACTTTTGACAGTTTGGGATGGAATTGTAACATTAAACATTTATAAGACCAAGAACTCTGACCATGGTTGATAAAGTGTACCAGTACATGACTCAAAAATCTTAAAATAATAGAGAAATAAGAACTAATTCTTCTGGAGTCTTTAAAGATAAGAGTTAGGAAGTCTTTTTTGCACATTACTCTTATGTACTTATTCAACCATTGCAAAAAAGCATGATATATATATATATATATATTATAATAAAAGTGAAAAGAGAGGTGAATACAAATACGCGTGTTTATTATTCAATATATGCGATGCGCGCAATGTCATAAACGGTAGCTTTGGTCAACAGATCGACCTTTATTGGTCGTTAACATCAAAGGAAAAACAAATTATCGATTTGGAATGCTTTAACATTAATAACAGTTGTTGTTTTTCCTAATTGTCGACGCCTTTTTCATAAGATGGTGGCCCCTGCATCCCCGGGTTGTTGACAACGGTAGTTCCCGGAGCCATATGTTCGGTTTGAAGGGACGGCTGAGCTAGGTATGGCTGCTGCCGTAAGGTGACTGTCCCATCTGGACCCCATGTGGCATCGGGTCTACAAAGTTATAGATTCGTATCAACGCATTAAGCAAAGAAATGTTCTTTCTACTTTATTTCAAATCCAACTTAAATAAAACCATGTTGTCTTAGAAAGGACGAAACTTTCAAGCCTTTTAAGTTTCTTCACAATCCTATCAAAAACAGTAATACGATTATTCAAACAAAGACAATAAACAAACAACAATACAACACTCAATAACTTTTTCATTTTTGTCAGAATAACACACTTAAAACTATCAACAACATTTACCAGGCGATGAATACTGATTATTTAAAAAAAGGTCATACTCATGACGTAAGGCCCGCCAGCCACCGTAGTGACGGTCTGTCCTTGCATCCCACGTATGTTCCACGTACAGCAGACACAACAGACGATGACACTGATAATTATGCCGACCACAATCACACAGCCGACCACTATGCCGACGATGGTGCCGACAGCATAATTACTGAAATTTGACAAAAATCAAAAATGCAACAAAAGTGATCACACCAAGTTTCATGTTTTCTAAAGAGGTCCATTTTTAAATGGAAAACTACAGAATCAAGCTCAATAGTCAAAAGTTTAAACATTTAAACATTTACCAGGTTAATGACACAGGGTAAACGCCAAAGACATATATCACAAAAGCAAACAATCACAAACAATAAACATGAACAACAGCACAAAACTTCACAAACAACACAGTGCATATATACTACAGTCGAAACTCGTTGGCTCAATATATCATGGCTCGATATCCTCGTTGGCTCGAACCAGATTAAAAGGACCGATCGGATGGCTCGATATCTTAACGGTCGATATTTCTCCACGTTCGAAGTCATTTTCGCGGTCCCAAACAAGAATTTCACACTTTGTTTTGTTTGCTTGGGTCGATGTTATTTTCGCGGGTTCAGTTAAGAATCTCACACCTTGATTCGCTTGCTTGTCTTCATTTATCACAAGGCGCTAATCGATTAAATTTGCTTGACTGGTATTATTATTATTAACAAATTTAAATGGTTTAACAGTTTGAATAAACATGCTATCACTTTAAGTTATGTCTCTAACTGTTATCCATCTATAAATTTCTATGCATTTTGATATAACTGATAAGCTATGTTTGTTTTACCCACTATTTACAATTGCTTATTTGTTGTTTTTGCATAAATGTATTTTTATAATAAATAATGATATTTTCTAATTATCGAATAAGGCATGTTACGAACTTTACGATGCGTTACTATGTCCAATAAATACTCTTCTCTTCTCGTGCGGAGATAGAGTAGCCAATAATATACGAGGTAAATAAGACTTTTTGTAACAAATAAAAAAATAACATTCTGTAAGCAATCCCGCTTGGCTCGATATTCTCGAGGCTCGAAGTATTTCGGCCGGTCCCTAGAATATCGAGGTATCGAGTTTCGACTGTATATAAAAACTAGGTGTATTTATCAATGATTGTAGGGTACTGCCTTGAACGGTTAGTACAATATAAATTTACTGGGGGTCCATTCCTATTTTAACCTAAGTCAAATTACATTTTCATCTGTAATCTTTATTGTTGTCTGTTTGGTTGCAGTTGCCTGCACTTTTACTGCAGTAACATTCGATCCTATGACAGAGTCGCGTAGATAGAGCAATAGGAATCTTGCCGCAATATATTCTGAATGCACATTTTATGTAAGTGTAATTTCTGATTAAACATTATCACCAAAGCAACGTTTTATCTGTTTGTTGTTGTGTTGGTGTTTTAAACAAAATAACATCATCTAAAATAAGAGAAGGGAAGAATAATCAATTCATTCATAAGAATAACACAAAAAAGACAATATCATTAGTGTAAATATTTTGATGTTCGTAACTAAGGTTTTTTTGAGGTTATCTTTTTGATTTGTTTATTAAAAATACAAACTTGTAAGAAGTTGGTTTAATTCTTGGTCTAAAAGAACCCTAACGAAATTTACATTTATATTCATATTTTCAAAAAAAGTAGAATCATTTAAAATACAAATTGGGCTTCATAATAGAATATTTAGCATGTAAAAAATATCTCCTATCGGTTTATTGTCAAAGTTCGCGACCTACTTAACTTACTTGTCAATTTGAAATCCTTTTAGCAAACTAAAATGCTTAAACAATACTTTGCATTCTTATTCATAGGGACTAAAAGAAACTTTTAAATGTACATTGGACAGACTGTTGAGAACAATATTTGAGCTGTACTTGATTTATGTACACATATGACCACATAATAACTATTCCAACGATCTCATTAATCACATAGTTTACTTTCTGTCCAAGCGGTCTCTGTTCCGAGTTTTACAACGACGTAAATTATAGGCGATTAAAAACGATTTTTAATTGGCAAATTTATTAAAATGTATTGATGCCTAACAAGAGTTATATGTCATACCTGTCACAACACTTTTCAAAGCCGACGTGGTCATAGTCAGTACAGCATCCATAACTGCAGTATTCCGAAAAGGTCAAGCCAATCAACGAAAGCGTCTTACAATTGTCGGCCACGTTCACTGGCAAAAAAAGAACATTATATAACCTGGGATATATAGCGTACATTTCGAGTGGTGAAAGAACCAAACCCTTCGTACGTGTTAAAACTGTTACCAGTCAATGGCAAATATAAGATAATACGACCTGGAGTATATGGCATGCAATCTGTGTATACTTAGTCTATTGATGACTGTAATAAAGGATATAGACAATAATAAAGGATATAGACATTGGGTTGGGAATATTAGTAAACGTTATGTTTTGCATATGTGTAAAGTTTTTGAATCTGCAGAAACTACGATTGTATTAGTTTCTGTTCACCCGTTGACGTATAGTACGTCATAAAATATACCTAGTAATGGGCGATATTGATAAATGTGTTATGATAGGGACATAGAGGATAAACATCACTTTGTATGTGTACTATTTTCAACTAACATAACCTTTATTTATTTGCTTATCCATCTGTATTTAAAGTTCATCAATCAGTACGGATTTATCAATATTTATATATCAATTTCATTTATTTATTATCACAAACATTTGTTTATAGATAATTCGATAATGATTAATACAACTGAATGTAACATTGATCTTCCTCA
Organism: Mya arenaria; assembly: GCF_026914265.1. Classification (NCBI taxonomy): domain Eukaryota; kingdom Metazoa; phylum Mollusca; class Bivalvia; order Myida; family Myidae; genus Mya; species Mya arenaria. Next base: position 38,066,411 of record NC_069132.1, read on the forward strand.
CTGCCTTCGCTAATAAAATTAAAAGGATTATTATTTATCTGTAGTGTTTAGCTTAACGTGCCTTTTATTGTTGTGAATCAAATTATATGTATAGACATGTTACCCGCATATATTTGTTAATATATACATTTCACGAAATTTCCTATTGATCAGGCGTTAAAATACAAGTTTTGGACTTCAAATAATAATTATTAATGAGTATTGACTCATTTCAAACAACTTATTTATTACTAATGAAACCCTCTCATTATTCATTATTTTTATAGTTTTATAAACTTTCAAAGCAACTTAGGAAATACCCCTTTGGAAAGGTTCATGAAACTGGAACACGAGGTTACAGGCGGTGAAAACTAGGTTAAATGCTCATAGCCTCACACCTGTTCCATAGTTTATTGATAGCTACATTTGATAGCAAATAGTTTGAAAAAATATATAAATTCCTACAAGTCCGGCGAGAAAAGAGAGCTAAATATAGTTTAATTCTTGAAAGTATTTGTGCCTTTTACATCCGGTATTGTGTCAATGAAGTTTTAATTGCATCTTGATAACAGCTCATCCGGGTTGTTTCTCTGAAAATGTTTAGGGTAATTTGCCCCTTTTGCAACTACGCTCAGGGAACAGAGAATTGCCTCACTCAACCAGGTGTTTGCGTGTTTTTAACATGGAAACAATATAGATTTGACCACATGAATATAATAGCTTTTCACAAACAAACCAAAACTTGTTAGCGAATAGTAAAACATTTAAGTTTTAATTGAAAAATCATCATCCTTGATTGCATTCATTCATGTTTGCTTTTTCACATGTATAACTCAATTTCCATTGGCTCTAAAGGTAAAACGATATTTAGCATTCTGAATACCGCCAAACAAATTGCATCCGGCGCACCAACAGTTAGTTGGGGAGGGGCGCTTGGGGACATCCGCATTAATATTTAGCTAAACGACCATACATGCTTGCTATAAAATTAAATTACTGAGCTTCAATTTCTAACAAGAGTTAATTGTACAATTATAAGTATATCAAAATCCAACATGTCATAACAAATTTGACCCAAACGGACATCTAATATACTAATGTCAAGTCAAATATTCATTGATACCTTAAACATTGAAATATACGTATAATACTAATTTCTTACCAATAGGAAGTGCAAATGCGAGCGTTAAAACATATAACATGTCCGCCATCACTTTCTATCTTTTCTCAGCTTTCAAAACTTCCTGATTGTGACGAATTGAGACACCGTCCGTATAAGAGGGAGTTCTTACTACGTCATTGATTTCTGTTATATTTACCACGTGATACACATTTTGTTGGAAGGTGGTACAAAACAAATTTTAACATTTTTATTTTGGTAGCATTTGAAGTTTTTTTGCGTTTACATTAACACAAAACGATGTTCCTGGTGCAAAGTTTCACTCACTTGACATATCTGAGCATGCAGTTATTGAATTTAAGTGGTTACAGTGACCAGTTTGAAATTTTATCTGGGGAAAAAGCCAGGACTAATTGACAGGGAAGCAATTTATACGATTCTATATGTTTACCTTTCTTAAAAAGTAAACTTATAATTATGTTATGAAATGGTGCTCTATAGGTTTTGCAAAAATATATATAGTCTTGCAGTTGCATGGGAATTAAATAAATATATTTTAGTATTGTTTATAGCATTTCGGTAAACCGGCATATGATATAGAAATATATCAGGTGGTCAGAAACAGACACAGTTTCTCAATATTATCATACATTTGCATTTATGAATAGATGATATTTACCCAGATATTAATTTTATATAGGTATTGATGTTTTATATATAGATGTAAATTGAATTTACCTTTTAGATGCAGACCCTGTATTTAACGTCGGGGAGATAAAGACATTGTAGTGTCGATTGATGAGGGATTGTGGCAGGTGACATGAAAACGGTCTACAATGTCATCGTTTATTCAGAAAAGCACACATAATACAAATAAGTACCTACATCTATGGGTGGTCAGTTTATGGATATTGAAATATGAAGAAAATATTAACATACTAAAACGTTTAAGGCAGTCTATTAATTTAAATTTGAATCTGCCACTTAAAATGATGGTATATTTAATTCCACTTTTTTGTCACTCTTGTTTCCTTTATACGCTTTAGGCATGACTATTATAGCACCAGAAGGTGAAATACCCATAAGACATTTCAATGAATTGTGTATGAAGAATTAACTCCCTTGCTCCGCAAACTGAACAAACATTTCGAAGCAGTCAAAAACAATTCCGACAATTTAGAACGATTTAAATAGAGCACTGATTTAAATAATATATGCCAAATCTATGTTTGGGAATGTTTGTCTCAGATTAATTAAAGTTAAAAGTGTGTTTCCCGGTGTGAGCTTTTAATTGATTTTTTTTCTGTAAGATACAAAGCGGTATTTTAATATAAGTACACTCACTCAAAGAGATAAATAGAAGTGTTCACACTTAATGGTTTTCTTAAACTTTACTAAGTTATCAACGTATCCGCATACCATCTTATATGGCACAGTTCCAGCGAGACGGACTTTACCTGTATATTCTGGATCAATCTCAATAGTGTGTTTTTGTAAATTGGTCAGATAAAACTAATTTGTCATACTGCAAGAGAGTCTCTGAAAAAAAACACAATTTTTTAATACATTACAGGCGTAGCTCCTGGTGTTAAGGCCTTTTCCCGTAAATAATTATTAATTTGCAGTAAAATCTTAAAAATATATTAAAATCAGTTTCAATTGTTGATAATAGCCACTATTCAATACCAATAATTGTTTAATTGTAAAATTCATAAGAATTGTAGAGCATAGAAAACGAAAAATATCTCATTTTGATAAAATCTATATCGCTTTTACATTTTGTTTTCCAATATCTGTATCGGTGTATTAGTGGCAGGTGTGTGGTCTGGACAGTCCTCAGCAGGTTCTTTTTTCGCCAATTAAATGTCAGTACACACTTTTTGTTTTCGTAAACTGTGACATCCTCTCCACAACATGCACTTATTCACCTTTTGCATTTCATTTCTTATAGGTTTGGGGAAATGTATGAAAACATTTATTTTATGTGATCCTTGTCAGCATACCTAGAGTCACAGTTACATACACAATAACAACAATGTATTCTTGTCCCACCAGTGCTTTTTTTAAAAGATGTGGGTTCTAAATCAATAGCCAATCTAATGCATGTCTATAACAACCAGAGGCTGTTTTGGCATATAGGCTAATTAGATAATAATGTAATAAGGAACTATTTTGTTTTAATCACTGCTCATATCAAATACAGAAACCAGCTAAGTCCGAGCTTTTTGTGAAAGTGTCAATACCAAAGTCCATGTAGCAATATTACTTAACAGTCGAACCCTGTTGGCCCAAACTCGCTTGGTTCGAATTCCACGTTGGCTCGAACTGGATGTAAAGCACCGATTTTTATCTACTCAAAGTAAGCATTCCCGCTTGGCTCGAGTTTCCAGAGGCTCGATGTATTTTCGCCGTTCCCTGGGAGCCAACAGGGTTCGACTGAACATGTTTCAAAAAAGGAACTCACCATTATTGACATAATTTTAATTAATAAGAACAGTAAAAGAGGATAGTCTTCTATTATAATTCTTGGTTCGGTTAATGTCAATATCATATGATATTTTAATGATAATGATAATCTATTATGTTTATCCTTCATAGGTAAAGAGAAGTACACCTTTACAAATATATAGAATACAAAGTATAGACATAGAAAAATAACAAAGAAAATCAAAATCATTATGGACACATATAAAACATGAGGTTATCTACACAATTAACAAAGAATACCCCAAAAATAGAAAAGAGGATGGATTCCCTAGAGTTAAATTATATCACAGGATGATATGATTACAACAAAAACTATTAGAAATGCAGTCAATATGTTTTAATACATCAATAACAAATATTGGTGATAAATGTTTCATACGTAGATGTACACATTGTGACAATATCAATGTAAGTTTCCAATTTAATTGAAGCTATACATGTGTTATTTATAATTAACATTGTTATACTGATTTCACTTTGACCGATGTTATGTATCTCATTACATGTAAAATAACTGCAATTTACAGTACGTTGGACAAAACAATCATGTTGTTTCCCGTAAAATAAATTCTCATATGTTATATATATATATATATATATATATATATATATATATATATATATATATATATATATATGTTTATATTTCAAAAAGTTGTTAATATAAATCAACGAACAATAAGCAGCTGTGTATATAGACTATTCACGAGTTTCCTTTTGAAAAATATAATTATATAATCTCATAATAAGGAAGAAAATGGTTGCCAAGTCAACCCATCTAGTGCTTCACGGAGCACTTTGAAATTTACTCTTTCTGAAAAGTGTTCACAATTCATATGTACTACCCAACCTGAATAAAAGATGCCAAAACGGCATGTCAAAACATAAGACGACAGTATGACGACAGCTGCATCACCCAACAATTTATTAAAGCCATCTAACTGTAGACAAGTTTGTAACGATCAACGAAGTAGAGAGGTATTTCGAAGATGTACGAAAAACTGCGACGTTGAAGTCACGCACGGAGCAGCGTGCTATGATCAAACATGGTGTTCACAGCGGGATAGCTCCTACACATACTTATATGTTTCTAACACGGGATAAATCAAAGCCAACATGTTCAAGGGCTTTGGTATTTCGCTGGCATGGACGTTTTTAGTGACGGGCATGAAAGAGTGTGCGATTTAAAGTGGCAGACTGTCAGTCGTGAGTGAAAGTGGCGTAAATTCATTGCGGACAGGTTACAAGAAGACCGGCGGAGGACAGTGAGGGAAATTGGTGACTCTGTTCAGTTAAAATGGACAGTTGTTCATAATGTCATGGAAGACTTGTACGGACAAATGTTTAAGCAATGGGTTGAACGCCGCTGTATGTGTGTACTTTCAAATGGAGGGTATTTTAAAAATATGACGTTATGCAATGAGGCAAGGAAGTGCTCCGTGGCTTGTGACCTGTACTTTTTGTAATGTTTGTTGTGTTCGTTCACTTCATAGTATATTGTTGAAACTTTCAGGATTTGTTTATATTAGATAAAATTGTCAGCTGCTAAAATTTTAAATGCATCCTATGACTTGTATGTTTTTTATGAACGTAGTCTCATAACTTTCCGGACATCCCTCGTATATATTTGTTTTATTAACCTTATATCACATGTTGCTACCCATTTCGGGTCACAAGACAATTACCATTGTCAGTGTTTTCTTTTTTCTTTCCGTAGATGTTGTTCACAATACCCAAAACCTTTAAGTTTAGTTTAAACATATTTTATTCATCAACGTATACACACATAACATAAAGACGAACAGAAAACACATGTTCAGTCTAGAAAAGGATTAAAATGAAGGATAAATATATCTTAAAAAATTCTTCTCCAAACCTTAGCAAAAGTACATATTTAATGACGGACATTTGTACAGTACAATGTAGATGACACAATGATATTGATATTATTGAATTGAATCAAGTGATAGTGTTTAGCGTAATTTTGCTTTATTTAATGTTATTAAATATCTAAAGATTCGTTTTACAGACGACGTACACAGACAAGATAGTATCTAAAAGTTAAACATTTTGTGTGATTTACAATGCTGTAGTTAGCTTTTATGCTAGGATCATTTTGGATCCATAAACTTAAAACGCTTTCCTAACAGTTTACATCATAATCTTTGTATATCACATTTAATATTACTACGTATTTGTCAGAAACGTGTATATTGTTGTTAGAATGATTAGCAAGCTACAACTGTTATGGTATTTTCATTCATCACTCCCAATAAGGCTTCACGTTTATCTATCACTACATTGACTGTTGTTGAAGCAGCTATACAACTGTTCAATTTCTTCCATAGTTGTTGTGTTTTAAAACGTTCCCAGTATAACGCCAAAACATACAAAAATGAAACCTCAAAATAATAAAGTACTCATGATCTTTAACTAAAAAGTGAAAACAAATGACTATATTTTTGTGACAAAATGAGTTAGTATCACACAACATAATATGTAATCTAATAAATTCACTGTACTCTAAACAAAAGCGAACTTTATAAGAATAAGTGTATTTAAGTGTACAGTGAATTTATTTATGGTGGGTCCTTCTAATCTATAGACTATGCTGATGTGGCTTTACAATTGGATGTGTCGCACAGTTTAAAGGAATATATCGTGCAATCTGGTTGTTTATCAAAACAGTTGAGATATTATCTCCATTACCATTTGCTAACGATTAGATAAGGAATGCTTACGTTCGAGAGAAGACAAAAGCAATTGGCCAAACTTGACGATTCAATGGCCATACCTCTATCGTAAATAGCGTGATCTATCTATAATGATCGACTTTGCTCGAGATAAAATGCCTTTTAACAGTGTAATACAGCCATCGGACCTTAACTTCCTATTCTTTGAGAGGTTCAAAGGTTTATATTGTCATTGTTGTGATTATGTTGGTTGGTTCAGTTACATATTTGTATTATGTTGTTTTATAACTCGAGGTTTTGTTTAATTTGTACAACAACAAGTTTGCAATTTTGCTATATGAATGCATGTTTTCCTTTTTCATTGGTGTTTTTATCTGTGAGTATCAATATAACTGTTTGTAAGACTGTGTGCATATTTGCTATATTACAGACCGAACTAAAATAAGTGTTTAGGTGAAAGTCCCATATGAAACAAAAAGTTCAGCGTTTTAATTTTATTTACATCAAGCATTATACTATGTACATAAGAAAAACAACCCTGCGCAGCAAAGATATTTTTGCGATTTACGTTATTGATTTGGTTCCCCGCTTGCATTGTATGCGCTTCGACGCAACTGGGATGCAAAACAAAACAGTTTGCATTCGTTATATAAACGACTTTAAACAAATTCTAACAGATAAGTCGTGATAGCATAAAACATAAGGAACATGTTGTCACAATAAAACAAGTTCAGCAGTTAAGAAGATACTCTGATCGCCCTTACTTTTACTGATCGACTTGATCGAGTTATGATCGAAGCTGCCGTCACAACTGCTGATACCTAGGCTGCTCTTTCCGTTGACGGCACCACACAACTTCCATCAGATTGTTTTCTGTTGCGTTTTTCATAATTCGGGATTTGCTTCGCCGGACTTTTGACTTTCACAAAAGTGCTTTCTACGTGATTATCATATCCGTTCAATCTATTAAAATAATTATGCATGAACACTCGCTTTGCACAAGCCTACTGCAACTTGTGAAGATCATAGACGCTGTTTTTTGAGTTCTTAATTCCACCAGTGTCGGCCTTGAACTAGCTGTGCAGCGTTACACCAGATATCAAGCAAGCGACACCCCAGTACTACTTCCACTAGAGTAACCATCGCTGTAACTGCCATCGTAGCCGCCCGTTATAGCACTGCTGCCGCCCGAGGTACTGCCGCTCACTGACAAGGAATTTAAATTGACCACTACCGTACTTACCGAAATTTAACATTCTGCATCATAAAAGTCAAAGACCACCATTTGGTGTGACAGTTGACATAGTGTTACAATTTACCTGATAGAAATGAAAAGCCATGATGCAACCCCACTGTCACCAAGTTTGGTCCCATCTTTCAACGCACTGTGTTGCCTCTCCCAGTGTGAAATGACTCAACCACTTCATATTGATTAAAGTACATTTTCCCGAAAGTATCAAAACATTTATTTTGGAAGATAAGATAACTATATGCTTGGACGAGGGCCAACGGATTATTTGTTTACCGTTTCGCAATAGAATAAGCAGCAAATGTATTCATTGTTAATGTTAAAACCTATAATGCAAATTTTCACTTTCGTTTTCCTTCCAGAAGAAAAAAAATTGTTTTCAGTGAACTCTGACTGGTTTCCGAAATAGTTCATGATCAAATGAATAAATATTGATGTATGTGGTTTAATGATCGTACAAAATCGATTCAAACCTTGTGTCGCCTATCGTGAAAACTTGATGTTCATGAAATTCGTAAGGGGAGATCACTCCAATGACGTAACATCGCTACTAGTGGCATTGGCCGTGCAAGGCTAGTACGTTTCTTATATATTTAAGTGTTTATGTTGAATAAACTTACGTTATACGAAATAAGTTACCTTTAGCATTAAAAACTGTCATCAGGTTTATTCACTGAAATCCTTTTGAGCAGATAAATATTTTTACCTGCTTACGGGAAGGCATGACCAGTATTACGCTGCTTTTGTCCATATGCGTCCATCAATACACCAGATGCATAGTATCGATTCTCATTAACAGACAAGCTGCAGCTTCTGTATGTGTCCCTAGTTTTTAAATACCACACAGACACGCGAATCCCCTACTCTCAAAGCTGTACCTGCTTATTATTTCTTCATTAAAAACGGCAGCCATTTTTATTTTCGTTAAATATTTAAAACACCTCTGTAGCTACTTAATATTTCTGCGTTAAACTGGCGATTGATTGAACAATTTCGTTAACGTGAATTTTTCAATTTGAAACAAACCAAATTTTAGCGAAAATAAATTAACGAAAAATTTAACGAAAAATTAACAATCTGGGTCTATGTAACGATAATTTTCATAACTTAGTATTTAGCGAATGAAGAACAACAGCTTATATGATACACTTTGACTTCTACAAAGATCCAAAAGTTCTTTAAAGAGTTTTCGGGCTGGGAATCCTATCGCAACGCCCATGTATTTGCGTTCAAATTTCACTTGACAATATCCTGACTTGTGCACAGTGTATATAGATGTAGTACCCTATATCAGAGGCTAGAAAAATAAAAATATCACATGAAGATACATTAAAAGTGCCAATCAAATAAAGAACTGTACATGCGCAAATCGTGTGCGTAAAGCATGTTTTGTTAGATTTAATGAACGCTCATAGTGTATCTTTAATTTATTGTTAAAATGGCAAACCAAACAAAACCCATCACACAGAACGCTTAACTATAAACATTTAACCTTAAAAGGATTGTTTTTTTACACGAAGTTGCGGCCATTTATGTTTATCCAATGGTCTAATACCATTTCTGCTCATCAGATTGTCAAAGTTTATTTTTGCTCATCAATGGTCAAATGTCATTTCAGTTCATCAGATGGTCAAATGTCATTTGTGTTCATCAGATGGTCGATTGTTATTTATGTTAATCCAATGGTCAAATGTCATGTCTGTTCATCCAATGGTCAAATGTCCTTTCCGTTCATTCAATGGTCAGATGTCATTTTTGTTCACCAACTGGTCAAAATAATGTCATTTCTGTTCATCAGATGGTAAAATGTCATTTTTGTTCATTCATTTGTCATATGTTACTTCTGTTCATTCGATGGTTAAATATAATTTTTGTTCATCCAATTGTCAAATGACATTTCTGTTTATCCAACGGTCAAATGTCTGGCAGTATGTTTCCAGTGGAGTATTTCGTTATACCTCGTGAAGTCGTGACCTTAACTTGATAATGAGTTGAGACGCTAGGCAGCTGAACAAGAGCAAACGTTATAAAGTATGCCATTCAATTGACCTGATACAGATTAGATGACTGGCACTTGTTATAACCCTGTGTTTGCATTTCACGCCGAATGTTACAAATGTTAGATAACAAAATGGTAGATTAAGTGGTCTTGCTGATATGGAATTTAAATCATTCAGGAAATTAAAATCAATCACTCACAAACAAACATACAAGTAAACAAACAAAAAATTAGATTAAGAAAAGACTACCGGAGCCAATCCAAGAGACATAGAAAACTTAGCAAAGTAGGACTGGTATATTTTACCTTTGCGAATGGTATCAAAGAAGTACTTATGTAAAATGCATGTAGTATACCCGACAATGGACTATCAAACAAATGAGAAACAAAAAAATATGAAACAAGAACAAACCAATGATTTTCATGAGCATGGTTGCTCATTTCCATACACGACTGAATAAAAACGCACAGACATAAACACGAACTGCTGAAGTATAAAGCTAGAAATCACAAACAAGGCCTGCATACAGTACAGAAGCCAATTGTATAAAACACACAGGTGGCCAGTTCGCATATTTTAATGATTTGATTAGCAGTTACTATTGGTTACATATTGGCCAATCAATAATTATGTTGACTGGCTTTGGCCAGACCAAAGAATTAACTAGATTAATTTACACAATTAGCTGCAGAACAATACATTCATGGTGTAGTCACACTCTAGCGTATGATAGAAACGTATGTATTGCGTGTAACATTTTTAGAAAAAATACTTATACGCACAGTTTTCGAGCGTTTAAACCCGAGCTATCGACGATAGTCCTTTACAAACGTATGAATAGCGTGTGAACAGCGTTTGTATAACGTATAACCGACGTACAGGTAGCGCATGAGGAACGTTTGCGTACGTGTGTTAGCGTATGTCAACTTAAGTCACCGTCAGTGTAGCGTTTATCACCGTGTGGGTAGCGTATGAGTAACGTATGCATAACGTGTGTGAGCTTTTGAGTAACGTTTGCATAACGTATGTAAGCTTATGAGTAACGTTTGAGCTGAGACTGCATGTGCTGAGACCTGGAGGAGCCTAACTCTGTCCATTCATCGTCTAGAAAAAGACCCCAGAATCCAGACAATGACATCCTCGAGTCCTTGCAGAAGAGAGTTGCTGAGTCTGGCAGCATCCTGAAGATGGGAAGTACCACTTTTTGAGGAATTTGACAGATATGTCACGCCATCCCTCTGGAGTAGTGAGGCAGTTCATCACCGCAAGTACTCATCGAGTATGGCTTGGCTTTCGGCCCCTCTAAGAACAACTGACATGGTGTTATGCGGGACCCTCCATCCATACTGCATGTTTGCATAAGTGCTTCCAGAGGCAAGATGACGCAAAGTCAATGCAAGCTTCAGACCGGGCTTTAGGGAAGGCCTGTACCTAGTATGATGTTTGGACCCACCCTCTGTAGCAGCTCATCATACATCTCAGGGGACATACGCAAGAAGGTTTTGAACGATCTCTGGTCCTCATTTCTGAGTTCAACCATGAGCTGGTCAAATATATTGCGATTGAGGCGTCGAATCCGTGTCCATTAAGTTTGCAGTCGAAATTTTTATATATTTCACCATGCTAGACATATTTTCTTGATGAATTGTATACAATATTATATAAACACAATTAAAAAAATGCCGTCATTGAAACAACAGTTGTTAACATTTTAATGATGTTTGATATGAATACTTTTGTTGGAATAAGAAGATGTTTGAAACAAAGTTGTTACTTTTGTTGGCACTTTCTGCTAGTACGTAGTTGGCTAGAAGGCCTAATTCAACCCGTTTTTTATTATTGTATTTTTTATATAAAAACGCACCGACAAAATCCGACTATGTCCCTTTAAGCCGGTGCTAGGGGCTTTGACAGTGTCGGTTAATAGACATGATCAAAACTGTTATTATACTATCTATGTTTTGTATTATTCTAAAGCATCTCCCTCACCCAGTGTATTCATATCAGATGTCTGTTGAGACTGTTTAAAATGCAGTACTTAAGAAAATAGTTACTTTTTAATGCAATCCAGATACTGAGGTAAAGCAATAAGTGAAACATTCTTAACACCTACAGATAACTATAACTAATCTCGAGAAAGAACTCTTTAAGCAATGTATGGTCTGTTATTGTATCGATAAGAAACCTGTCTTAATGGTTCAAGATAACTATTTCTAATGCTCAGGAAAAATAATGAATGCTCTGATATGGTATCTAGTACCTGTCGTTATGGTTTCAATCCTCAGAAAGAATTCTAAAAACAAAATGCTCTAATAGGGTATCACGTGCCGTCGTCATCGTTACAGATAACATAATTGGTGGAATAGACCTGGCAGTGGTACATAAAACTGGTATTGAATTATTTGTTAATTAAGTTTGTAAAATTGATGTAAAGTTGAGTGAGTAACTGCTGTTGGATTTATTGTAGGAGTAGTAAGTTTATTTGCCGTTTTATGTTTTTAATAAAATATTATAATGAACTAACTAGTCAAATTCGTAAATGTGTTAAAGGTTTTCTGGTTGTTTATAAATATTGATCAGTGAAATAAAAACATCTTAGTTTACACTTGTTTACACAGTGAAAATATCAATTTGATATTGTCACTGTTTTGAAACTATAGCTCATTCTCACGTCCAATTCAAGCCACAGTGCGCGCATGGCTAAAATACAATTTCAACGACATCATTTCCGAAATTTGTATGCGTTTTAACAAGTTCTAGCCAGCAAACGAACCCTGAAGTCCGTTCAGCTATATTATTCAACAGGATAAACATGCGTATATACCATCAAATTAGACGCCTTGGTTACACAAGTATTTTCAAAAATGTTCCAGAATTTCAGGAAACAAAACTAAAGGCCATTGGACACTCTCATGAGACCCGCCACGTATATGACCACTCTGTCTCAAGAGGTAGCAACTCCCATTTCCAGCGAAACAAACACGTTCTCGCGAGCTTTTGACCACCTTCCCTTTCCGAAGCTTACTCCGTTGCCCAGACTGTATTTATTAATCCCCGGATAAAAAATGTGATTATACTTCCTGCTTGGAAGTTGCTATATCAGATGTTCTCGTCAGTTCCGGAAATGAAGCAATGCGTTCTGTACTATTTTCAACAAGTCATGAAACGTTTAGTGGAAACTCCGCACCTAGATAAATAGGACACTGCGTGAGTGTTCATCTAATGTAGTCTTTATTAGACGAAATTTTAAAATAGGTAAAAGGGGCCTTGTCGAATGTTTTGTCCATTAAAGTACAAGTGTTAAATATCATTCGTATTGAATAGAAACGAATGTGATGTTCACCTGATATAATAAAGTCATATTTTGATGATTTACTGCGCTTAGACATTAAACGTTGATAAATAGCGGTAACATTTTCAAAACAACTCGTTTATGACGTCACGTCAACAGCTCTTACATTAAACTCCATTTAGTGTTTAATTCCCTTTGTTGTACAGTCGCTTTTATCACGTGATGATGATCGAAATCACGTGACGGAATCAAACAAAGTTTATACGTTATTTTATTTGAAATTACTTTCTTTTTTCAGACAATTACATCTATTGTTAGGTACACCAAAACATCAATGTGTGTTAGGTTCAAGTTTCTGCAACAGCAAAATACAAATCAAAACAAAGCCAAATCATTTCTTTAAAGGACAAATATTCAAAACGTTTAAGAAAATGTGAAAACGTTGGCATTTGGTGCATATAAGGTGATTAATTAGACGAATGGCATCGGTGGTGGTTACAAATCAAGTATCCCTTTAACGGCGAAACGCTGAAAAAAATACTATTTACTTTAGTCTTTCGATCAAGTCGCAAATAAACAAGAACCTTTCGAAATTTGCATCCAGCATTGACAATATTCGTTTGAAAAACGCCATTGTACAGCGGAGGCAGGCAGGAAGTCAACCTGTGACATTCTTATGTAAACAAAATAAATAGTATTCATCAGCGACTTTTCAAGCAACATGAGACATAAGGGCTCAGTATTGGCTGAGATTGGAAAACCAAATCACAGGATTCTTTCGGAGATAAATAGGAACGTTCAAAATGTATCGTCAAGACTTAGTCAAATAAACTCATATGCTCACGTCGAAAGACAATCAAGACGACGATCGATCAATTGACCAATAAAAGTAGTAATGATTTCGTCGATAAATAATAACACATGGATAAACAGGCCCACTTGACCACCATCTGACAAAATAACACCCGACAAGTGAAAGGCAAGGCGGAGCTAGGATCTCGGTTGCTTCATATTAATTTGATAAACTCTGGTATGTCGAAAACAAACTACAATTAATGACGAAAACGCAAGTGTCTTATGCCAATTAAATGGTTAAGTACAGCAAAAATAAACAATAACTATTTCTGAGAAATACGAGTTTCCACTAGAAAGAAACAAAACACATTAGCTAGCTACAAACGATTCCACGAGTTTGAGTTTCGAAGCTAGAACACCTAATTCTAATGTAATGAGTTAATAACTATGATGCTAACAGCACAGCACGAAATTGTTATGAACTTGAAAATAGAAAACCTTGATAATAGAAAAAAAACGGTGCTTGGAGGTACTGACGGTGTTTTATCAGTGAATTGTCTAGGGAAACCAAAACCGATATTTTCAGTTCTGATATGTCTATTGCTACGGAAGAAACTCCGTCCTGAAATATGTGCCTTCTTCAGTATATCCGTTATGACGATAGAGAATTGAGCACACGCTAATGTATAGAACTAGCCTTAATAGTACAATACAAATGTAGCCGTTTAATCACTATGTCTATGTTCTATCATACATGAAGCAATTACAGTGTTGACAGTTATAAGTATGTTTATTCTTATCAGTATTGCCTCTCAGACATATGTGCGTATGTTCATGTGCAGTTATTGGCCCGCACAAATGTGCTGCTTTTTTGATGCTTGTGCCATGGTAATTAATGTCTGCTTAATTCATGGTATACTTATCACCGAAAAATATAATCTGTTGTCAGGAATCTTTGGAGATTAATATTAGGATAAGAATGTAAAATACATCTGGATATTCTCGTTGCTAAGCTTATTATCCCAAGGATGTATTAATACATTCAGCTGTTATGTAGAATAAGTTTATATTCGATTATTTGTCTATACATCAAGTGAAAAGCAAGTACAAGTAGACGCAAAACGATTGTCATAAAGGTATCCGACCTACAATTATGCTGGTTTTATGCGAGCTCCATTAACCATAATGTTAAATTTTGAAGTTTGGTGACCCAATGTTGTTATTATATCATTTAAAAACGTTTTGCTTAATTTTTACAAATATGTCAAATGAATGACCAAAAAACAAACTTAGAATAAAGTTTGCCGTTTGTTCTTGCTTCTTCTATATTTTAACTGAAGCTAGACTTGAAATAACCTATTGTGTAACCTTTAAAGGCAATAAAAGTGTTTTCATAAAATTTAGTAAACAAAATCATTTATATTATGGGGCACGCGGCATCCAGAATTGAATTTGTGAGAGTGTATACCATATTTTTCAAACGATCACAAAGACCATCAGTACATTTGTTGAATAAATGAACCTGCTTTAACCGGCATATAAGACATAATTATAATTTTCCATTTGTATTTTGCCATATTGTAACAGAATATTCCTTTCAAAGTATCCCATCTATACTTATAAGAATAGTTAATTAGCAAAGACATTACTAAATGCAGTTCTTACATATTCGTTTATCTTTTGTTTACACGCTTATCTTAATTCGAAAGTACAAAATATGACTTATCAACCAGTTATAAAATATGGGAACTACAAACTCAAAATGTGTTGTTAAAATAGTTATGGATTGATACCATTTGCCCTGTACACACGATCATAGTATGTTTTACTTGGAATATCCCAGTAGGTTCATGAGTATTCCAAAGGTTTGAAAATACTATACATTGCTGATTGATAAACACAAGGCAAGGACAAGCAAAAAATAATTCTTATAGTTAAGCTTATATCATATATAAGCGCGCGAGCTGAATTTGGATCATGCGTGCCTGCAATGTCGTTTAGAAAAACAATCAGCCGTAAAGTGTTCTCATCTTATAGTTGTAGGGAATTATTTCTGTGTAATATTTCTTGCGTTTAGAGGTTGGAAGTCATTTTAATGTCGTAGTCTGAACATTTATTGTGAAATCTGTTATCAACACTGCCAGTCAGACAGTCATTCAATTGATTGATTATGCCTTCTATTTGAAGGATTGGTATACATTGTACACTGCGTATATAACTTTCTTCAACAATCGTTTTGCATGAACATTTTACTAAGCCATTGCTAATGATGAAGCAGAATATAATTATCATATTCACGGCTTTTGTCTTTTTCTCAAACGAGAAAACTTTTGTCTTGATTGCATTGTCGTTTAGCTAATCTCTCGGACGAGCATTTTTGTTAGAGAAGACATGTAGAAAAATATTCTTGAGAAATGTTTCTTGCATTATGCTTGAACGTCATTTAAATGACGTCTATCAACAGTCGGTCTAAACAACCATTGTGAACCGTTGGATCAAGACTGCGCAGTCAGTTATTTAATAGATTGATTACAATGTTTGCCGACAGGGTTGATTTAGATTGCACAGTTTTTTTCAGAAGCTTAATAAACACATTCCCAATTGGACGGAGATTATTGTAAGTCTTTGCCTGGAATCGTGCTCAGGCCCATACTCAAGTAAGCGGTCAAGGGTGATCAAGTCCCTTTATTAAATCCATATTTGCACTAACATAAACACAATAAATACATTAACATGCATCTAATAAAGCTCAACCATGCGACGGAAATGTTTGCACAAAACGTACAAGAATGTTTTATTAAACAATTAGCACAAACAATGAAACAAGTATCTTTAAACAAAGTCCCGGTTAATATCTTTACTATACAGTCATCAAATTTTAAAATTGTAGTACTTGGTCAAGCACTCATGAATATTACAAATGAAACTGTCTTTATTAGCATGCGCACTTTCATATACATGTATAATTTTACCCTAGCCAAAAGTCTCTATTAACAATTAAACATGTTCATAACATTTTAACTTACATTCGCCTGTGTTGCATAGGTGTACTTTTGTTTATTAGTATGTACCTTTCATTTAATTTCATACCCTTTCTCTGGTGTCAATGCTGTACGAATTTTGCACATAAAGCTTAAATATAATAATCAACGTCCTTATAGGAATGAAGGCTTGTTATAATGTGTCTGGTTCCATTCCACTGTTAAATCAACCACTCATAATCCTTCAGTCAGCTTGTCATGGTTAAAGACTGTGCAGCCTGGAAAACAGTTGTTGTTATAATTGTATACAACGCCCTCATGCATCTTACTTTTTGTAATTGTATGCATATAGTTAGAAACGGCATTTGCAAATACTTTTTTCAATACGTTACCTATTTTAAACAATATGATTTTATTTCAAGGTCAGAAGCTCGTTGTTAATTTTTGTTATGTTATGTATATTGTTATTTATGTCGGAAAATAGCTCATTGAGCTAATTCATTTGTTTCATATAACTGACTTTAAATAAGTATTCTTGTATCTTGTAATATTCGATGTCAGTCCCGTTAAAGATATAAAAGTAACGATATGTAATTAGTTTTTAACCCGTGGGCCTAATTTCCCCTCCAGAATATAGCAATCTTGCCTAACACTAGGCAGAAAATTGGCTTTTTAATAGCGTTTAAAGACAATCAATTTCAATGTCAAAAGCAAGTCTAAAATGCTGCATATTATGTTAAACTAGGTTTGGCTTTAATCAGGTTTTATATGCAAAGTCCTTTCAATTGGTACATGTAGTTCCAGATCTGTTCTTGATGGTTTGCGAGGTTTATCCTTCACTGTTTTGTCGTATTTCACTAGTTTGTCCTCTTTCACTTTTTTTCATTGTTTTAAGTCGTATTGTGTCTTTCCATGTATCTTTGATAGAAATTACTCACGTAAGGCTCCATGTGAATAGATATACGCATGAACAGAAATTTAAATAGGAACAATATAGCACTGATGGAAAATAATATACAGCGAAAAATGAATACATAAGTACTCTTCAGGTAAAAAAACCCACTTCAGACCTGAAACGATTTTCCCTGTGAAATCGATTACACATCTCATACATAAGAAGCCGTATAACTGACATATCTTTGGCCAAGTCAATTGGAAGCTCCTTGTAATGTGTCAAGGAGAATACATCAGCACCGAAGAGAATTAACATGGAAGTTACATGGATATATCCCATGGCAGCTGCAGTATGTAGGGGAGTAAAACCATACATGTCTTGAGCATTAACGTCGGCGCCGAAAGTTATTAACATTTTGATGCTATCCAGGTTCTTTGTGAGGACGGCGTAATGTAAAGGCGTTAGACCACTGTGGTTCGTTTGGTTGATGTTGATCTCCGAAAGGCGCAAGTTCGAGAGTTCATAAAGTTCACCGGCGTCGCCATCTTGTATCACAGCGTTCAATATCGATTTAACAGGAAACGTGATTTTCTTTAACGTTTGTGAAGTTATGTCATCTTCAGCATCATTTTCGTTGCTTTGCTCTACAACTTCATTTTCGTCGGGGTCAAGCATTTCTGAAAAAAATAAATAACAAATACTAATGTAAATTTGTTCAGAACTTTCAATAACTTAACTACATTATCACAGATAAACAATTTCAGTTGAATTAACGCTATTTCAAAAGTGTATTGGCAAAGTGATATATTCTATAGAAATGTGGCATACCTTTTTTTTAATAAAAACTTTCCTTACGAAAACAATTTGCTTACACCTGAATGCTTTGTAGATAAAAAACATTCTGGCAAACATAAACAGTTTAAACCTTGTCTCAGAGAATCAGATAGCATCGACTTTTTTATATAAAATTGAACAATATTTTCTGACGTAAGTTTTATATGAAGTATCATCTAATACTCTCTCCATGAGCATTAATCGATTATTTATTACAGGGGCAAATTGTTTCCAGATGTAGACTGTTCCTGTTTCTTAATATAAACATAAGAAGAATCTCAGAAAAAAATAATGCAGTTCATATGCCTCCATTGATTGTTGTGCGGTCACGTAAAAGTAATGTGTCGACGGTGGGGAAGTTAATTAGAGATTAAAGATAATTCTGTCAATTATAAGCTTTCCTCTTCATTAACAAGTATGAAATTACATGTACTTCTAAAAATTGCAAAATATCTTCCATTTTTTTTCAGACCATAGCATAATATTCCCGGTAGGCAAAGAATCTATTAAGATAGTGTGTATACTGAACATTGGATAGTTAACGTGATGGAAATAACCTGTTTAATAAGGCTCACATTCACCACAAAGCCATATGACACTTCGGATTGAAAAGTGTCACTGCCACTTGTAACCATTCATTTTTTATCGTTGAACTTGCGTGTGAATCATTTTTTAAAAAAGTTTAGAAACTAATTCAACGAATCAGCAACAGACAGATGAAATGCAACGGAAAATCAAATTCATTCTTTCTGATGTATGCTAGCAGCGAAGTTAATTAAAAATGATTGAGTGGAAAACGATATCTCCTTCTTCGATCATGCGGTCTGAATACTATGAAACGCCCTTTTATCTCTATTTATTATATTGTATTGTATTGTATAAAACTTTGACAAATCGCCTGCAGGTGGCTAGTTCGCACATTTTAACATTTGATTAGCAGTTACTATTGGTTACATATTGGCCAATCAATAAACATGTTGACTAGCTTTGACCAAACCAACGAATTAACTACGCAATGAGCTGCAGAACAAACACTCACTTTGATCGTGTCTGTTAATGGACATTATCACAACTATTGTTGTTACTTATATGCTTTCCATTGATTTTTAGATTTTTATCAGTGAAATTACATTTTGATATTGTTCACTTTCTCGAAATTTTAGCCCATTCGCAATTCCAAATCAAACGTCAGCGCACACAAGGCTGGGAAACAGATTCAACGATGTCAATTCCGAAATGACGTTACGTGCGCATACAACTTGGCGCACTGTTTTTGAAATTATTATACACTGTCATTTAAGATCGTTTTAAGGCTTATGATTAAAAGAAAAATATTGTTTGTCAAAAGCACAAAATACATACAGAATATCGAGAATAATTGTGTTTTTTTCAGTGTAAGATCAAAATATATTTCGTCTCGTAAACACCTAAAGAAAATATTTCAATCGTTGTTATGCCACTCGTGAAATATAGCTTTTGGTGATCACTCGATATTACGATCTTACACTGAAACAAACTATTATTCTCGATATTCTGTATGTATTTTGTCCTTTAGAAGGACCTCTCTCTTCCAGGGTGTATTCATATCTCATGTCTGCTTAAAATGCAGTACTTAAAGGGATTATACACCAGATTGGCACCAAAAACAGCTTTTTTCTGTAACGAATCACAGGACAATTATTTAATAAAATGTTTTACTCTTTGATATCATAATTGTAAAAACAAAACATATCAAAATGCAAAAACAAATCGTGTCGGAGACCGGGTTCGAACCGGTGTCGCTAAAATTAAAGTACAGTGTTGTATCCACTGTGGTACAAAGGCTTGCCCTAAATAGTTGGGATATTTGCTATATACCTAACGTGGTAAATTAACGTTATAACATCGACTAGCCAATCACGCATAAGAATGAATTCTGCTAGGTATACATACCTAGTAATCTTTTGTAATAGAAAAAACGAAAAAATAGCGAAAAATAATTGATTTGTAAACTATGTGGTACTTAGTAAGTTTCAATGCATTGTACACATCGAGTTACCAAGTTAATGTCAATTGTCGACAATTTTCTCTTTTTTTCGCTATTTCATCATACGGAGTGCAGCCCCTTTAAGAAAATAATTATTTTCTTGAATGCACTCCAGATACGGAGGTTAAGCAATAAACGAAACGTTCTTAAAATCTTCAGATAACTATAACTAATCTCGAGAAAGAACTATTCAAGCAATGTATGGTTTGATATTGTATCGATGAGAAACCTGTCTTAATGGTTCAAGATAATTATTTCTAATGCTCAGGAAAACTAATGCATGCTCTGGTATGGTATCGAGTACCTGTCGTTATGGTTTCAATCAGGAAGAATTCTAAAAACAATATGCTTTAATAGGGTATCACTTGCTGTCGTCATAGTTACAGATAACAAAATTGGTGGAATAGACTTGGCAGTGGTACACAAAACCTTTATTAGTTAATGAAGTTTGTAAAAAACTGATGTAAAGTTGATTTTGTGTGAGTAACTGCTGTTTGATTTGAGGTAGGATTAGATAGCTTATTTGCCCTTTTATTTTTTTTTAATAAAATAATAAACTAATTAGTGAAAATTAAAATGACAGTTCTATCATTATGCTCATGTTTTCTTTTTTAAGTTAAAAATAACAAAATATGTGTTATATATTTGTTAAAGGTTGTCCGGTGGTTTATAGATATTTACCAGTCAAATAAAAATATGTTTTACTGTTTTATACAGTGAAACTTTAAATTTGCTATGTGTCACTGTTTGGAAACCTTAGTTCATGCTTACGTTCAAATCAAGCCTCGTCGCTTACATGGCTAGAATACAATCTCAACGACGTCATTTCAAAAATTTGTATGCGTTTAAATACGTTGCATCCAGCAGTCCGTTCAGCTATATTCTTGAACAGGAACAACACGCGTATATGCACATGTACCATCAAACCAGACGCCTGGATTACACAAGTATTTTACAAAATGGTTCCAGAACTTTAGGATACTACACTAAAGGCCATTGGACACACCCATGAGATCCGCCACGTATATGACCACTCTGTCTCGGTCGCCCAGGCTGTATTCATTAATCCCCGGATCACAAATGTGATGGTACTTCCTGCTTGGAAGTTGCTCTATCAGATGTTCTCGTCAGTTCCGGAAATAAATGAAGCAATGCGTTCTGTACCATTTTCAACAAGCCTTTTGAAAGCTTCAGTGGAAACTCCGCGCCAAGATAAAGAGTACACTACGTGACTGTTCATTTAATATGGAATTTATGAGACGGAATTTAAACATTGGTAAAAGGGAGCTTGTTGAGTGTTTTATCCATTTAAGTACAAGAGATTAATAAATTTCGTATTGAATAA
This sequence comes from Mya arenaria, assembly GCF_026914265.1. NCBI lineage: Eukaryota > Metazoa > Mollusca > Bivalvia > Myida > Myidae > Mya > Mya arenaria. Next base: position 38,088,107 of record NC_069132.1, read on the forward strand.
CAACGAGTGTGATATTCAACTGATATCATCATAAGTAATATTTTGATGATTTACTGCGCTAAGACATAAAACTCTGATGAATAGCGGTAACATTTTGAACATTTCAAAGTAACTCGTTAATGACGTCACGTCAACAGCTCTTACATTAAACTCCATTCAGTGTTTCCTTTTGTTTTACAGTCGCGCATATCACGTGATGTTGATCGAAATCACGTGACGGAATCAAACAAAGTTTATACGTTATTTTATTTGAAATAACTTTCTTTTTTCAGACAATTTCATCTGTAATTAGGTACACCAAAACATCAACGTGTGTTAAGTTTAAGTTTCTGCAACAGGAAAATACAATCAAAACAGTGCCAAATCATTTTCTTAAAGGACAAATATTCAAAACGTTTAAGAAAATGTGACAACGTTGGCATTTTGTGCATATAAGGAGATTAATTAGACGAATGGCATCGGTGGTGGTTACAAATCAGTTATCCCTATATATATGGCGAAACGCTGAAAAAAGACTATATACTTTACTATCAATCAAGTTCCAAATAAACAAGAACCTTACGAAATTTGCATCCAGCATTGACAATATTCGTTTGAAAAACGCCATTGTACAGCGGAGGCAGGCAGGAAGTCAACCTGTGACATTCTTATGTAAACAAAATAAATTGTATTCATCAGCGACTTTTCAAGCAACATGAGACATAAGGGCTCAAAATATTGGCTGAGATTGGAAAACCAAATCACAGTATTCTTGCGAAGATAAATAGGAACGTTCAAAATGTATCGTCAAGTCTTAGTCAAATGAACTCATAAGTTCTCACACTTCGGAAGACAACCAAGACGACGATCAATCAATTGACCAATAAAAGTAGTACATTTCGTCGATAAATAATAACACATGGATAAATGGGCCCACTTGACCATCTCTGGCAAACAACATCCGACAAGTGAAAGGCAAGGCGGAGCTAGGATCTCGGTTGCTTCATGTTAATTTGATAAACTATGGTATGTCGAAAACAAACTACAATTAATGACGAAAACGCTTGTCTTATGCCAATTTAATGGTTAAGTACAGCAAAAATAAACAGTAATTATTTCTGAGAAATACTAGTTTTCACTAGAAAGAAACAAAAACACATTAGCTAGCTACAAACGATTCCACCCTTTGAATTTCGAAGCTATAACGCCTAATTATAATATAATAATTGTGATGCTAACAGCACAGTATGCAATTGTTTTGAACTTGAAAATAGAAAACCTTGATAATAGAAAAAAGCGGCGCTGGGAGGTGCTGACAATGTTTTATAAGTAAATTGTCTAGGGAAATCAAAACCGATATTTTCATTTTTGATGTATTTATTGCTACGGAAGAAGCTCCGTTTTGAAATGAATGTCTTCTTCAATATTTCCGTTATGACGATAGAGAATTAAACATACGCTAATGTATAGAACCAGCCTGAATAATACAATACAAATGTAGCCGTTAATTTACTATGTCTATCTACTATGTCATACATGAATTAATTGCAGTGTTGACAGTTATAAGTATGTTTATTCTAATCAGTTTTGCCTCTCAAACATGAGTGCGTATGTTCATGTACAGTTATTGGCCCGCTTTTTTGATGCTTGTACCATGGTAATTAATGTCTGCTTATTTCGTGGTATACTTATCATCCAAAAGTATTATCTTTTGTCAGGGATTTTTCAGATTAATGTTAGGATAAGAGTGTAAAATACATCTGGATATTCTCGTTGCTAGGCTTATTATTCCAAGATTGTATTAATACATACAGCTGTTATGTAGAAGAAGTTTATATTGGATTATTTGTCTAAACATCAATTGAAAAGCAAGTACAAGTAGACGCAAAACGTTCATAAAGGTATCCGACCCACAAATATGCTGGTTTTATGCGAGCTATATTAACCATAATGTTAAATTTTGAAGTTTGGTGACCCGTTGTTATCATTATATCATTTAAAAACGTTTTGCTTAATTTTTACAAATATGTCAAATTAATGACCAAATAAACAAAGTTTGCCGTTTGTTTTTGTTTGTTCTATATTTCAACTAAAGCTAGACGTGATTGTGTAATCTTTGAAGGCAAAATAAGTGTGTTTGTAAAGTTTCGTTTGGTTCAAATTTTACCAAAACAAAATCATTTCTGACTTGATACCAATATATTATGGGGTCACATAGCATCCAGGATTGAATTTGTGAGAGGGTATACCATATTTTTAAACGATCACAAAGACTATCAGTTCATTTTATAAATAAATGTACCTAATTTAAATGGCATATAAGACCTAATTGAATAGTTGTTCTTACTTTAAACGGCATACAAAACCTAATTAGTGGTGTGTTTTTTCATTTGTATTTTGTCATATTAGTACAGAATATTCCTTTCTAAGTATCACACACTTATAAGAGTGTTTAATTAGCAAATACATTACTTAATGCAGTTCTTATATATTCGTATATCTTTGTTTACACGCTTATCTTAATGCGAAAGTACAAAAATATGCCTTATCAATCAGTTATAAAATAAGGGAACTACAAACTCAAAATTTGTTGGTAAAAATAGTTATGAATTGTTACCATTTGCCCTGTACACACAGTCATAGTACGTTTTACTTGGAATGTCCCAGTAGGCTCCTTGGTATTTCAAAGGTTTAAAAATACTATACATGGCAGATTGATCAACACAAGGAAAAAGACAAGCAAAAAATAATAATTTATTGCTAAGCTTATATCATATATAAGCACGAGAGCTGAATTTGGAGTGCATGCAATGTCGTTTAGAAATACAATCAGCCGTAAAGTGTTCTCATCTAAGAGTTGTAGAGAAATATTCCTGTGTAATATTCCTTGCATTTAGAGGTTGGAAGTCATTTTAATGTCGTCCTACAATAATTGTCCGAACAACACTGCCAGTCCGTCATTCAATTGGTTGATAATGCCTTTTGTCCGTAGGATTGGTATACATGTGCATATTAATTTCTTTGACAATCATATTGTGTGGACATTCGACTAAGTCATTGTCAATGAAGAAGCAGAATATAATTATCATATTGACGGCTTTTTTCATTTTTTCAAACAATAGCCGAATCTTGCCTGTATTGCCATTTAGCTAATCTCTCGGACGAGCATTTTTGTAATAGAAGAATTGTAGAGGAAGTTTCTTGGGAAATGTTTCTTGCATTGTGCTTGAAAGTCATTTAAATGACGTCTATCAAATGTCGGTCTAAACAACCATTGTGAACCGTTGGATCAAGACTGCGCAATCAGTTATTTAATAGATTGATTATGATGTTTACAGAGAGGGTTGATTTAGATTGCACATTTTTTTCAGAAGCTTAATAAACACATTCCCAATTGGACGGAGATTATTGTAAGTCTTTGCCCGGAATCGTGCTCAGGCCCATACTCAAGTTAGCGATCTAGGGTGATCAAGTCCCTTTATTAAATTCATATTTGCCCTAACATAAACACAATAAATACATGTACATGCATCTAATAAAGCTCAACCATGCGACGGAAATGTTTGCACAAAACGTACAAGAACGTTTTATTGAACAATTAGCACAAGCAATGAAACAAGTATTTTTAAACAAAGTCCCGGTTAATATCTTTACTATACAGTAATTACATTTTAAAATTGCAGTACTTGGTCAAGAATTCATGAATATTACAAACGGAACTGTCTTTATTAGCATGCGCACTTTCATATACATGTATAATTTTACCCTAGCCAAATGTCTCTGTTAACACTTAAACATGTTCATAACATTTTAACTTACATTCGCCTGTGATGCATAGGTGTACTTTTGTTTATTAGTATGTACCTTTCATTTTATTGCATACCCTTTCTCTGATGTCAATGCTGTACAAATTTTGCACATAAAGTTTAAATATAATTATCAACGTCCTTATAAGAATGAAGGCTTGTTATAATGTGCCTGGTTCCATTCCACTGTTAAATCAACCACTCATAATCCTTCAGTCAGCTTGTCATGGTTAAAGACTGTACAGCCGGGAAAACTAGTTGATGTTGTAATAGTATACTGTGCCCTCATCCATCTTACTTTTTGTAATTGCATGCATATAGTTAAAACGGCATTTGCAAATACTTTTTCAATACGTTACCTATTTTAAACAATATGATTTTATTTCAAGGTCACAAGCTCATTGTTAATTTTTGTTATGTTATGTATGTTTGTTATTCATGTCGGAAAATAGCTCATTGAGCTAATTCATTTGTTTCATATACCCGACTTTAAATAAGTATTATTGTATCTTGTAATATTCGATGTCAGTCCCGTTAAAGATATAAAAGTAACGATATGTAATTAGTTTTTAACCCGTGGGCCTAATTTCCCCTCCAGAATATAGCAATCTTGCCTAACACTAGGCAGAATATTGGCTTTTTAATAGCGTTTAAAGACAATCAATTTCAATGTCAAAAGCAAGTCTAAAATGCTGCATATTATGTTAAACTAGGTTTGGCTTTAATCAGGTTTTATATGCAAAGTCCTTTCAATTGGTACATGTAGTTCCAGATCTGTTCTTGATGGTTTACGTGGCTTATCCTTCACTGTTTTGTCGTATTTCACTAGTTTGTCCTCTTTCACTATTTTTTCATTGTTTTTAGTAGTATTGTGTCTTTCCATGTATCTTTGATAGAAATTACTCACGTAAGGCTCCATGTGAATAGATATACGCATGAACAGAAATTTAAATAGGAACAATATAGCACTGATGGAAAATAAAAAAAAGCGAAAAATGAATACATACGTACTCTTCAGGTAAAAAAACACTAAAGACCTGAAACGATTTTCCCTGTGAAATCGATTACACATCTCATACATAAGAAGTCGTATAACTGACATATCTTTGGCCAAGTCAATTGGAAGCTCCTTGTAATGTGTCAAGGAGAATACATCAGCACCGAAGAGAATTAACATGGAAGTTACATGGATATATCCCAAGGCAGCTGCAGTATGTAGGGGAGTAAAACCATACATGTCTTGAGCATTAACGTCGGCGCCGAAAGTTATTAACATTTTGATGCTATCCAGGTTCTTTGTGAGGACGGCGTAATGTAAAGGCGTTAGACCACTGTGGTTCGTTTGGTTGATGTTGATCTCCGAAAGGCGCAAGTTCAAGATTTCATAAAGTTCACCGGCGTCGCCATCTTGTATCACAGCGTTCAATATCGATTTAACAGGAAACGTGATTTTCTTTAACGTTTGTGAAGTGATGTCATCTTCAGCATCATCTTCGTTGCTTTGCTCTACAACTTCATTTTCGTCGGGGTCAAGCATTTCTGAAAAATAAATTACAAATACTAATGTAAATTTGTTCAGAACTTATAATATCATAATTACATTATCGCAGATAAACAATTTCAGTTGAATTAACACTATTTCAAAAGTGGATTGGCAAAGTAATATATTCTATAGAAAAGTTGCATACCTTTCTTCCTAACAAATGCGCTTAACAAAAGCTTTCCTTGCGAAAAGGAAATCAAAACAATTTGCTTACACCTGCATGCTTTATAGATAAAAAACATACTGGGAAACATAAATAATGTAAACCTTGACTCAGAGAATCAGATAGCATCACTATTTTATATAAAATTGAACAATATTTTCTGATGGAAGTTTTATATGAAGCATCATCTAATACTCTCTCCATGAGCATTAATCGATTATTTATTACAGGGGCAAATTGTTTCCAGATGTAGACTGTTCCTGTTTCTTAATATAAACATAAGAAGAGAATCTCAGAAAAAAATAATGCATTTCATATGCCTCCATTGATTGTTGTGCGGTCACGAGAAGGTAATAAATGTCGACGGTGGGAAAGTTAATTAGAGATAATTCTTTCAATTATAAGCTTTCCTCTTAATTAACAAATATGAAATTACAAGTACTTCTAAAAAATGCAAAAAAATCCTCCATTTGTTTCAGACCAAAGCACAATATACCCGGTAGAGATAGAATCTAAACGAAAATATAAGTTAAACATGTGCATCAGAACAAAACAGATTTCGACAAAATGTATGTCGGATATTTGTAAGATATTGTTTATACTGAACATTGGATAGTAAACGGGATGGAAATAACCTGTTTAATAAGAAAAATAAGGTTCATTCTTTCTCAACAAAAACCGTTTCCAGAAAATTAAACTTGGCTTGTTACAAACAAAGGATTGCAAATAAAACGATATTAAAAATAGAGACTAACATCGCATCCTGGTTAAAAAAAATGAAAAATGACTTTCTTAAAAAAGCATTCACCACAAACCCATATGACACATCGGTTTGAAAAGTGTCACTTCCATTTGAAACCATTCATTATCTCGTGGAACTTTTGCGTGTGAATCATTTTTTAACAATGTTTTGAAATTAATTCAACGAATCAGCAACAGACAGATAAAATGCAAGGGAAAATCCAATTCCTTCTTTCCGATGTATGCTAGCAGCGAAGTAAATTAAAAAGATTTGGTGGAAAACGATATCTCCTTCTTCGATCATGCGGTCTGAATACTATGAAACGCTCTTTTATCTCTGTTTATGAAGGATTCAAAATGTGATAAATGTTTCGAAAGTTGAAATTACACTTATCTTTCTTATTACATAAAAAACTGGGAATATTATAAATATAACCTTTACACGCCTAGTACGGTACGGAATGTCTAGATATTAATGTATGTAAATGAGGTTCATTTATCTGCCAATGGTACATCACTTATACTTGAGGTACACAAAAGTATCAATAAAATACAATCATATATCATTTCTTCATATATCATATATTTCGGTTTTCAATGCAGGTATCATTTTGCATGTTCATGTATACCACTGTCATAATACTTCGTCAAAATTGCGTAGAGATTTTTTTATCATGCGATCGGCGACCTATAGTTAAAAGCCAAAGTAGAAAATGATGTTTTGTTTAATGTCACTCAGACCATAAAGGTGATCACAGGAAATCAATACGCATTACTAGACAAAACACACGCAGGCAGACACACACAAAGGGTTAATATCTGGAGGTTTACCCAGGTTTATGTCAACAGACACAGATAATTGCGACATGACCTTACTGCAGGAGACGTGTGACACAACATGGACATTATATTTGTAATGTTTAAGCAGAATATAACGTATTTAGATATGCAAATCATATAAAATTGTAAGTTTCATAATGTACCAAGTACGGTCTACCTCAGCTGAAAATTATGTATCAGTAGATTAACTGACCATAAACAAATTCAACAGTTTTATCAAGTAAACAATAAATAGTAAACAAAATTGTCCCACATGTCTTCCGCATAAAATATATGTCCCTAACAAGAATTATTTACAAAATTCATTAATTTGTTCGTTTGAGATGTTTACGAATAAAATCAAGTGTGGGACTAGGGTCTAATGTGAGAACAAAACTGCACATACCGATACCAGTAAGTTATTCACCTTAAAATGTATACTTACTATGTTAATGTTTGTACTATATATGATATCTTAAGTCCAATCGATGTTCCTAAAACTCATCATTGCATTCGCACAACTACCATCTTGCTTTTACGAACACTTGAAAATCCTGTTAATGCCAAGTAAACTCCATCGCAATCTAAGTGAACAGTGTATTCCAACTGCGATCTACTGGATTTCAATCACAGGCAAAATCCAGGAAAAATACTTTCAGTTCTTTAATTATTGAGCCGTAACTGCTCTCACTGTTTACTTCTACCTCTATCTCACCACTCTCAGAAAGCGGACGTGGCAGACTTTGAGTATTTCAGAGACAGGTAGCCCTCCAGCCGCATTCTTGAAGCAGCCTGATATTACATGTCATTGATTTTCTATGGTGTTGTCACATTACTGGCACTGCTGACATCCTACTAGAGGGATATGCGACAGATCTGCTACAGCGCGATTGGAGAAGTTCTTAGCTAAGGAAAGGATTAATGTCTTAATTCGAATTAAAACCACATTCGTTTCTGAATCAATAGCTATTCAAAGCTAGTCTGTTTATTTTTCAAATATTAGATAGTTTCTACATGGCAGCGGTAAACTCAAATTTTCGAATAGCTTCGTGTCCTAAGTTTTTGTAATATTTGGGTAAAAACACTTATCTAGGATAAATAGCTCTTGTATCTTAGTGACCATAGGCCATTGCTTGCAACATCCATCTTTTAAGACATTTATGACCTTTGGAAAAGTGGGTGGTGGGCTTTATTAAATGTAATTCATGGCGGGAAAAACTTTGATTCTATTCGATGAAGTAGTTAATATATTTGATTGTTTAAGATTTATTTTACTCCTTTATTAAGATTAACGAAATACTGGCCAAAACTATATAACCTGCGACTGAATGAATCCAGTCGGTTTAAATATATCCACTACTCCATGGTGCAAACCAATCATTCACTGGCGACGTTGCGTACGATGTTGGCGTACATTAGCGTAACCGACGTTATCGTCATTTTTAACCGTTTTAACGTTGCGTAGATTACTTGAGGTGTTTTTCGATAGTATGCTATTTTTTCTGCTCCAGTTTTCGAACTTCATCTTAATAGTGGAGATGAAAGTATTTATACATTATTCATTTTAATTTAATTCTAAACAAATAAGTTATGAGTGAATTATATTGCAATGTTCGTATATAATCGTATACGTAAACATTATTGAGTTTTCAAACGTAACGTCGACATCACATTAATATCAAAGGCTGTGACATCGTGGCTAGATTTTGCAATTTTCAAGTGTTAAATTCAGTTTATATTCAACTTAAGACAAATGCACACCAATTTGTAGTCAATTTTATGTACTTTTAGACTGCAGTTGCAGCTTTATAAACAAATGCATATTTCTTTGAATATTTCGGCAAGTTACAACTTCGTTAATTTATTTTTTGGCATTTTTTGACACGTGTGACTTCGCGACCAGATTAAAGTATACATATAATAAACGCTAAAATCAGAGTCAAAATAGGACAAACACTTACTAATTAAAAGGTAGAATTAATGTACTTTTTGTCGACATAAATATTATAGAAAACATACAATAGATAAACAAAATACAGAAGTTTTAACAAATCTGGTCGCGGGAAAACATAAAATCTTACTTTTTCAACTTGATATGTCTTTCGCTTGCCGTTTTTTACCGGAAATCTTGAACTGCATATGATTAAAACTACGTCATATATAGTTGACGTCACGTCACCGAGTCTTCTTTTTTGGCCGAAAAAAATAATTTTATTAATTTACCAAGCCGCTAAACAATGCGTATTGGTAAATTATGTTACATCTTACTTGACGTTTTTGTGATGTTTTCTATTGTTATATTTCGAATTAAATTTATACTAATTAATAAACCTACATGCAATCCCATTTACTATTTGGGCGACAGTTTTGCCTTTCTTGTCATATAAGAATATCAACAATCGTATTTCTATAACAAAGTTCATGAAGCATTGAGTTGCAAAAAATTAACAAATTCCCGATGTACGCCAACAACGTACGCAACGTCTGGCATATATTTGTCATACAATGTATGAAGCTGCGTATAAATACTTGCGTGACAAATACTGACAAAGTGGCCATCTAGTTCTACATTTAATGCGATACATGTTTTTCCATGTAACGCAGAAAGATAACTGATACAGCTAAAATGGTGCAAACGGCCATTTGATACGTTAAACGGTAACGTATTTAAATCAACAATCAACGATCGTAGGGTTTTGCCAAGCTCATATTCATTAAATAGTAAATCTTACATTAGTAAATACAGATTTAATTGCTCAAATACATAAGACACCTTACATGAAAATTCATAACAAAAAGTAGATAACTACAAATGACATTGCCGTAAAACTGTTTTACAGTATGGTCTTTTATGACAAAAATGTTAATTGTCATCACCAAATTCAAATTGTAATCAATAACACAATAATACTAGAAATATATTCAACGAAATTAGCACATTAAATGCATGTTGTTAAAAATAACAACACTTTTTACTCGTCAGGTGTTATTTATCGTCACAATACAGTTACATGGCCGTATGTCTGCTTTGTATGTTCTTATTCAGAGTTCAACTTTTCTACTTTGACTGTTAGTGTTGATCGCATATTCCATTATCTCAGGTGAGCCACGGAAGGCTAAATGCAGGCACTGCTTAGCTCTGTCAAACGCCATTGCAACTGGTTCCTTTCCAAAATGTTGTGCGTCAACGTCAAAACATGTGTCGGTTTCACAACATGCTTGAAACAGATTAGTTGTGGCCTTTGAGCAAATGTATAAACCGCCTGTGCTAGGATCAGCAATGACACAGCCAGGGCGTTGAATGTCGATTTCGGACCAAACTGTGCCCTCAAAATCGATCGTGATGATCTTGTTTTTGCTTTTGTCGCTGACATGTATGAGATTCTTTTCTGGGCTAAGTACCAAGTACTTAGGATTATTGAAAAGAGGTTCCCCTCCTTTATGGTCTATTTGTTTGTAGACGTCTCCTGTAAGTGCTACGATTTGTATCATCCCATGTTCTCGACAGTCTCCCGCTGTTCCAAAGGAAACTACCAAGTAACCTTCTAAACTACAGATGCCGCGACAGTCTGCTACTGTTTGGATTGTCTGAAAATTTCTACAGACTGTAAATGTGAACGTCTTTGTAAGTTCAAACATCCTGATCTTGTTGTCTTTTGGAAACGTCACGGCAAATTGTTGGGTATTTGGAACTTCAGCTACAGCCCAAGGATCGTTCCAATTCTTCAATTTGCAGTCTACTTCCGCGTGCGGTTTTTGTTGTTCAGTGTGAAACAACTTGATACAACTGGTCCATACGTCGACTACTACAATGCAATCTTGAGCACTTGAAACCAAAATGCAAGAAATGAAACTATGTGATGTGGAATTGTCAGTTACAAGTTTGTAAGAATTCCTTGGTTTATTTGTGTCGTCTACGTTTACCCCTAGTTTGTTCAGATGTTGATCTTTCTTCCTAAAAGAAAAGGAAAAAGGAATAAATAACTCGACATGCAACTAACTGCTCATTTCCTCTTCCCAGAAATATGAAACTAGTTCTACGAAATACATTTTCAGAAAAATATGTTGCATAAGAAATTAAAACAAATAATGAATTAGACTTACCTTAGAATTACATCGTCACTAGTGCCTTAAAAAGACATAATATGTTATTGAAATGCTTATAGCTTGAACAAACACTTAAACGCATAACATTAAAACAAGCAGTCTGAAGGAGTATTTCCCTCAAAAACTCGAGCTGATAATATATATATTGTAGTTTTTTTATCTATAACACCGACATTTAGTACTTCATCACATACTTATAAATGATCTTTGAAAATCATAACCATAAACTGAAAATGTATTATCAATTACAACACCGACATTAAAGTACTTCATAACATACTAATAAAATGATATTTGAAAGCCATTCCATCAAACAACTGCTATACCTGCGGATGGAGTTTGTGATTGATCAGGCAATGGACCTGGTGCAGCGTCTCTTACTCGAATTTCGACCACATTCTTAAGAATTTTGTGATCACACAACTTGGATGTAATCTCATCTAAATGTGTTTTCTTCAAAACTATCGCAACTGACATCGAAGAACCTTCTGCACGTGCATGTATTGCGTCAAACAAATAAGTCCATTTATCAATCGTGTGTGTTTCTGTTAACTCCCTCTTTGACCACGGCCCTGTGATGTTTTTCAAAATAATTAGGCCTGTATCATTTGGCGAAACGGATTTCCATTCGCTCGTAGTATTTAATAGTGTAACATTTCTCATTTCTTTTTGGAAACACATGACAATGTCTTTAAGGATAGACATCACAAGATCTTCTTTGTAACTGGTTAATACGACTACTTTCTCGTTCGTCAAAAATGACTTTGCTTGCTCCAATACAGACCGTTTTGTTTTGAATGAAGGCTTCTTCATCAGATTCTCCATAAATATTCTGCTGTTGTCTGAAATGACATATGATGTTACATCGTTAAATTTCTTCACGAATATTAAAGTGATAGAAATGTTGCAAAGCGCCACCTGTACAACAGTTAGTTTACTTCTCGTGTGTACTATTTTTAGATTGCTCCAAAATCCAGGTATTTGCTTAAAGCACTTAGCCGCTACTGTCTTGCAAGTAAATTGCGCTTACTACGTCACACAGAAGTGCGTACACCCGTGCAAAACATATGGTATTTTCACACCTACAATTATTCAAGTGTAAATTGCCAGGCCTACCTTTACGGTTAGCTACGCATACATGCACAAGAATAGCACGAGAAGTAAATAAACAACAACAAAATATTATAATCTGTCTTCAAAGAATCTTTCATCGTTAGTGTGGAGCTATCAGCTGTACACATATATTGTACTCGGAAAAACCGTCTTTCGAACGTCATTGATGATGCTGAACATACTGTTCGTCAGTTTAAGACTAGCAAGAACGTATGTCCATTTCAGGAAAACTATGTAATTCTTAATATACATAGCATGGGTCGTAGTTAATTAGCCCTTTAAGTATATACTTACTTTCTATATTAATATCGCATTGGTTTTTTGGCGTTAAAGAACCTGAAATAGAAAAAAAGCGTCAATTTACTTGGCAATTAAAACTTGAAATTATAGTATTTAAGAATGACAAAGGCCATGCTAGCACCGGAACACTAAAATGACAGTGTACACGTATCAATAAAGTTCATTTATACGTACGTATCAATCAATTTTGCAACATCGATGCATGTCCATCTAAACATATTTCAAATCATTCCATTTGTCCAATGACGCTTGAATGACATTTAAGCATATAAATATTCAAAACAATTGTCAAGTAGGATAAGTGTCAATCTCTCTTTTGTCCACGATCTTGCTTTTATTGCCAGGGCGTATAAAAAGATATTATCTTAATCAGTTTGGATAAGTATAGTCTTACCTGGCTCGGAACTAATTTTTTTGTGAATAGATTGCACATTCTTGTCTAGTTCGTTCAGTTTTTGCAGAATTAAGTTCATTTTCGATTCTTTTAACAACTCCATTATTACTGTTTTCCAGGGTTCTCCGGGTTCATCCAATTGCTCTGTTGTTTTCAAGTATTTCTCGATGTCCGCCTTGAAATCCGGTCCAGACACCGAAGCCAATAGTCTAATTGAATTAGTAACATTTGTCCAGATAGTATAATAGTTTGCATCATTAACTTCAACATTACTAGAATGCTGAATGTTGTTCCTTTCTGTTCGAATACTTTCTACTGCAGCTCTTTCGTGAGGCTCCATTTGAACCATATTTAGGAGTACTACTGCTAAAAGAGTTATATCCCATTCTTGGTATTGTCCGTTTTCGATAGCCTCCACTTGGGATTTGTTGAGAATTTTTCGACGCTGCAAATCCTTCAATATGTCAACCTTCGTCTTGATGAAATTTGCAAGATTAAAATCTTCTAAAACGCCGCCCCATTCTTCTTTTGCAAAGTGTTCCACGACATGTCTGAGAACCTTCGTACACACGTGCAAGAACAAAACTTGCAACCTTAAATAGTTACGATACATTCTGCCAAACCCTGAAATTAAAACACTTAGCAATCTTGTATCAAATATATAAATGCAACACTGTAATGATATGATATGTGTACATTAACAACGATTTGAACTTATAATTCAAATAATAAATAATAGTCTTTACACTCACGTAGTGCTTGCTGTATATAGCAACCTCACAAGTCCAGTAGACTGTCAATATGGCTGGTTCAGCTTCAATTTCACGATCAATAGGCAAACAATTAATCCACAACAGCTTGGGTTGGATCTGACTGATCAAATATTGTTTCAGAAGGGCGAATCGAAACCAATACACACGATTCCTGGAAAAGGATGATCTTTTCACAGGTGAATTTGTTTATAGGAAAAACCAGCAAGTGCGAATCCGTCAGGAATGTACCTGTATGTCTTCCTCCATAGACCTACTCAATAGTGTAGATGTATTCATATTTATGAGTCAGAAATTAAACAAACAATATTTCACTGGCAATCCACTACTGTCAACACTGTGTTTTGTAATGAAAGAAATCAAATCCATATGTATTTATTTCACTCGTTCGCATCATTATGACATCAATACCTTTATTATCCCATTTAACCCTTGTATGTATTGGAATAAAGGAAACTTGGATTTACTTGGAAAAAGATAACGAGTGTGCTATTGCGGAGTGGTTATTTTCATTGCGTAATTGACTTATCGATTTCAGGTTGGCAATGAACCAAATGAATATTGAGGAATATGGATTTCACACTGGCTTGGTTCCTTTTGTAGAGTATGATATGATTCTGTTGTTTTATTGGACTTGTACTGATGACTCAGTTTTTACAAAATAATTAAGTGTGCGCAGTTTCAATATAACTAAGCTTGAAAATAATGTCCTATTGGGTGATTCATATTTCATGAATCCCAGAATTTGGCAGGGGATGAAATGATTCAATTTGGCCGAAATGTTTTGTTGCTGCCTTGTTTCATTTTGGAACGAATGTAATAGACGTCATAATGCATTCGTTGATTTTTCAGGGAATAATTCATACTAGTAAGATCTAAAAGTATCTAGTCTGTTTTTGGAAAAGTATAATCAAAAGATAAAATGTTATTTATATACGTTTAATATAACGTAGTGATGACATTACAAAATATCAATTAGGCAAAATAAATCTTTGTTTCCACAAACATCTCCAATAAATAAGGGTAGGTATATACAAACAATTGAGTAACCGAGATTCTGTACCAAATTCCAGGCCCTATATCAGGGTATATCACTATTGCAGAACATTTTAAATGTAAAATGGTCAAGTTGTAACATCACGGTACAACGGATATAGTAGCCCAAGTGAGACGTAAACAAAGCTATTTTCACACGGATAGAAAGGGTTTGACATGTTTTTGTTATAAATAACCTAAGTTTAATACAATGAAGTAAATCGTGGCGGATCCGTGGTCACTTGGCTATCAATCAATGAGTCGCAGGTTCGATTCCCCGTCGCATTACTTAAACATACTAATCGTCTTCCGGGAGGGACGTTAAATGTGGTACCCGTGTGACAGTGCTATACATTTGTGCACGATAAAGAACCAGGGTAGCTCTAACCAGAGTTACGTTCTGTCTGTGCACTATGCTCCAAAAACCTCAAATGACTAACAATCTTAATGGAACACTCGCCGAATGGGCAAGGCCCGAGTGCGGATATAAATAAGCGTACACACCACCAATGAAGTATGAGTCTAACGAGTATATACATGTCCAGGTCCACATCAACACAAATGTGGTGCTTGGCTTTTAAACATTAGTAATCTGATGGTAAAGTAAATAGCTCACGGGCAATGCAGGTTTTTGACAAAACTATTTTAATAATTTGGCTTATAAACATAAATTTACAAACATCTGAATCGAAGAGTTTCTTTATTTGTTATTCAAGTTTCTCTGTTTCTGAATCACTGCGCGCATATCCATGACAACCACGAAGAATCGCATATCCATACGCAATTATTTTCACTAAGCACAAAAGAGTTCCAGCAAAAAATACATTTTACTTAATTTTGTTTAACTGAGGTGGGAGAAAAAGCATCTACCATAGCCGCTCGAGTAAGATAGGTTCATCCCGACCCTCGCGCAGGGTGTTTTGCGGAAACTCGGTAAACTCCGAAAAACACCCTACGCTCGGGTCGGAATGAACCTATCTTACACTTATATTCTGGCCATGTATAAAGTCTATGTCTATTTGCCCTGATTGGGTGATACACGAATTACAGTACTAAAGTCTGTAGGCCAGCGGCCAACAGTCTTAATACAACAAAGCTATACATATTCGCCCCCTCACACCCATTTGAGGCACAAACCACTTGATATTTTAAGAAATCATACATTACACGATTCGTTCAATGACGTTTAATGTTTCTAGACCTCTAGGTCTTAAGCTTTTACAAACATTAACCACTATGACTTTGACCGAAGGAGTATATACTACTATCAACAGTACACTATTTTCTAGTACACTGCTTCACCTAGTCCAGCATTTCTATACATTATATTTATTTAAAACATGCAATAACATGTTTCCAGTTTAAAATAACCATCACGTAATTATTGTATTACACATCGGGGATTAAATACCCCAGCACGTCATATGTTATTTCTCATTTATTATGATAAATACTTATTTGAAGAAAGTAGTTTGTGTTTCATTTATATCATTGATTGAAAAAAAGATATTTCTCCCTGATTCCATGTGAACATATTTTTGTATTTAAACAAGAAATGGCGAAATAAATCTATTACAAAACTATGACGTCATTTAGCCGGGTTTCGTCATTTAAAAGAAAGCAAATCTTGCTAAAAGCATCGTGTTTATGTTGTGACCCTTATGCACCAGTCAATTTTAACCACGGCCCCCGCCCCCAGGTCCGGAGAATAGCGGGGACTTTGACTTTCGGTCCAGCCAACTGCTGGTAAAATTCTCGCCTTGTGGGGCCCAACTGCTGGTAGAAACCCCTCCAAATGATCCCGACCCAGGTACCCTTAGTAAGGCCCATTCCTAGCTTTTTGGGGCGCAAAGACAAAACCACCGCATTCATCCGGCACTGCGGGGCCACCTGGATGGTAAAATCACGGCCCATTTGTCCGACTATGCGCGGCACCTCCCCGGACCAGGGGGAGGTGGGGTACAATTGACTGGTGCATTACTGGATATCATCTCACTTTCTGTATCCACATACAAACAATAAAATGACATCATAAGTAGTAATGAAGTTATAGATTGGAGGGTTAATATCTAAGGTGAAATACAGTTTGACTAATTTTGATCTTGTTTTCCCTGGTTACCTATAAAGAATTGTCTCGTCGGTATCGTAAACAAATACCTTACCAAAACAAACCATAGCCAATAAAGTAAGAGATCTTACAACTACACTTTACGCAAATACGTCCAATAATTTTAAAACGGACAAAGGATTTTAAAGGAACAATAAACAGAACACTTACCCGTTTGATTGATCTTCAGTAGATATTTCCTTTAACACGTACCTGCGTGCTTACATAACCTTGAAATGCGTTGTTCGATAACGGGTAAGTTTGTTATTTAATAAAGCTGCACTCTCACAGAAAGACCGTTTGAACAACTTTGTTTTAAAATTTCGCCTTGGAATGAGCTTATGTTGGGTATATTTCTGGAAACCATTGATATAAGACTGCTGACAAACTATCAGTTTGCAGTTTAGATATTTACGTTCGGAAAATAATCTTTAATGACCAAAAGCGTTACTAACCATTTAAGAAAACAAAAGTGTTTCGGCATAATAAACAGTAAATATGAAATCCTGCGATCTGATCGTTTGGCAGCAGTCCTATTTTAGTGGTTACAAATTGACATATTTTAAGACAAAATATAAAAGAAGTTTGTAAAACGGTCAATCAGTGAGAGTGCAGCTTTAACGATGAACCGCTGATAATGAATGATATGTTCATGCAATTATATGATATGATAATGATAACAATGCATAGTCATATTTTGCTTACATCATTTGTAATGCGCTGGTATATTAAAATGTTACGGAATCTTGTAAGGGCCATTGCCAATTCGTCCCTCGCCCCTAGAAATTTCACAATAATAATTGTGAGTTCGGTTTTCTACATACTCGCGTGTTTTAATCAACTTAATATTAAGTAAATCATATGATTTTACTCCTTAACATGCAAGAATATAGACGCGAGGGTATAAGACTTCAACTCTTTGGATATATTATGATTTGATAACAAGTGTCATATTCCATTAATCACATGGTAAAAATAACAAAACAAAAACCGACCTGTTTCACATGCGGTGATGATGGGCCGAATACCACAAATTGACAAAGCAATGCCATTCCCCGCGTTACATAAATTGCAGATAAAAAGTACGCGGAAGAATTTAAAATAAGAAAATTTTAAATATATATCCGACCGGTTTAAATTCCGCTTATTTCTAAAGTGAATACTACGATGATATCCAGTGAGAAACAAAACATAAACACTAACATTTTAATCAATTTTGATTTCTTTTGAAGGCGCACAATATGGATTGATATCCATTCTAATGCATTATCATGAGTGACTTATTTGACTTTCATGATAAAACCAAAAAAGCAGATGATTTAGGTACAGATAAAAATTATCCTTCATTTGTTTTAATTAATAGCTACGTGGCCACAAATTATCCAGTTGAAAGAACACCAAAATATCGTTATTTATGTTATATGTTCCTAAATCATTTGCTTTGTTTTGTTTTGATCGCCCAAATCAAAAGAGATAGACATGAAAACAGTATAACTAAAATATGCGCCTTGAAAGTGTGAACCCACATCTTGTTTGAACATCCTAAGTTTGTAATATGTTTATAACGTCATTTCCTATTTTAATACAGAAATGACGAACGTTTTAAAAACGTTCTTTTTATGAAATGAAGATTTGAATTATCACATATCCCTAATTTAGATGGAAAATGAACTACTTTATTGAAATAAATTACCAATAAAGCAATTAATGTTTCCAATTAAATTCCTTAAAACCTGCGGAGTGATATGGTTACATTAAACTCGAAACAATACAAACACTAAACAATACATACATACAATACAATACGTTTATTTCGGCTTTAAACTTACAAAATCTGCATGAGATGGTATGACATACATGTATATTATTCCAATATAACAGTACAAAAAGTCAAAAGAAGGTGTAATTCAGTTTCAAAATTTAGCTCAATATATTAAGTTGTTGTTAAAAATTTATATCTTAACTTCGTTGCAAAAACATGTATTTCGCAATATTTATTTCATTTTTATTATTTGAAGGACATAAGTGTGTCAAACTTATTGGATATAGGCCATCTACAAAAGAAAGGTTTAAAACAGTTTTTTCTTAGGTCCCTATATAGTAACAGTAATTGGCAGATCCTCATTTGAGCAGGTGTTTGTCAGTTTAAGCCTCAATTAATTTCATTTTCAACAGCGGTATTAACGATTTCGGCAAATTAAGACATTTTTTTTCATTTATTTTTAATTCTCATTAGCAAATCAGCAATAATTTGAACTATTCATAAAAAATAAGAGAAGTAAGTTTACATGTTTTCAACAGTTTTATTTGAAATGTTGATAATATAGAAATTTTGACGCTTATCGGCGAAACGCAAAAAGAGACGAGCCCACCTATTGTACCTTGACCTTTGACATACAGCCGTAGGTTTAATACGCGACATACGGAAGGTCTTTTGAACATTAATTTGTACAAATAAACACCGTCATCATTTTTCCAGTGAGCGCTCTATAAATAAACATTTAATTTACGTGTTTTTTTTTCTGGAGCAAAACTCGACCAAAATGATTTTCATGAAAAGGAAAAACAAATTAGACAAAATGTGTCAAAGCAATATAAGGGTCGGGTGCAAAATGCTGGGTCATTCAACATGAAAAAAAACATTATTGTGTTACACCTCATCTTTATTTTAGAAACCTAACATATCAGGGTAAATGCAGTGGTCTCCCTTGAGGTACAGAGAAGATTACTCTTAAGCAATGGGAAGTATAGGTAAATGTACGTGATATCATGCTCTCCCTTCTTGTTAGTGATGAGTTTTATAAACAATCCACACAAAACACAGATGATGCAAATACTTTCACAAGGTATCACAATGTATTGTAAGTGTGTTAATACCAGGATCCGATTCCAATTTATTCATATTAAGACGTGCTATGTAACAAAATTAAAAATCATAAAAATCATAAACTGACATGAAGGTTGGGCCTGACCAGTAGATGACCCCTATTGATATTATGGGTCATCGGGCCAAAGGTCAAGGTCACAGTGACCGTTAACACAAAAAGGTTAACAAAGCTAGTCCGAGTGGTATCTCAACAATGCCTGGACCTATGATCATCAAATTTGACGTGGAGGTTGGGCAATATGCATAACATTTTATGTTAAATACACCAACCCTTATCGGTAACAAAATATTTACTCACTACTATAATTATGATTAAGGTCATTTGTGTTTAAGGTCCGATGACTAGTCCGGTAAACAGTTAGTGTTCTTCGTTCACGATTTAGCGACCGGGCATGCACAACCCACGTCCATCAGCCGTGTCTGCCCGGTAGCTGTATCGTGACCGTCGACCGAGAGCAGACGGGAAAATATTTCCACACCAGGCTGGGCATTAGTAGACCTTTTGTCGAAACCTGTAAACGGTGTAAGTTTATTTTTGCCAATTAAAGTCCAGTTCTTGACCTATAAGGGTTAAGACGTGTACATGTAGATAGAGAATGCCATATTCTCAATTGGAACTTCTCGGCAATCGGAAAATGTATACTTGTTTTTAATTGCCATGTAGCCAAAACATTCGCGATGACCAAGCCGTGCTGTATCAAAGCATAATAGTATTAAATGTCTCAGACAATTTCTGAGAGAGTGAAACAGATATAAAATTAGAATCTTTGCAGTTTCAAGAATATGTAAGATAAAGATAGAACATAACACTCCTGGTCATTTAACACGATATTTATAGATTAAATAGTAAATTATTTAAATCGATAGAAACTCGTCAAGGCTCGTGTTCATCAAGTCTAGGAAACTCGTCCATAAATTGCGCATAAGATGACCACTCACCTATTAGATATACGCTATACCTGTTTTCTTACCCTCAGCAGAGAAAGTTGGATACAAGTGAAGTTATTAAAGATGAAACACATGAAGTTGATATTAAAGTCTAATATAAAAAGTGTTAAAAACGTATTATGAACAACATTTCAAAAAAATGAAAATAAATACTGACCAATCAATAAACTGTTTGACGAAATCTTAACTGTAATTTATCAACTTAATGTTATCAAACTATTCATTCTAAGTCCAATTGTTTCCCATTACAAACCACGTACATAACCGATCCAACTGAGTATTTTGACATAATGACATCTGATCAACAAAGGGTAAAACAACGTCCGTTTCATCAACGAATAGTCAGTACAATTAGACTGGGAATACAACGATGACTTTGTCGAAGCCTCAACGAGGACCAATGTTGGTATAGCAGCCTAAACAACAACAAAAGCCCGCCTCAAACTATACAGCTATTTAAAACATCTTGGACATAGGACCATCTACTGTGATACTGATTCCGTTGTTTTCACGTCATCACAAGGGAAATAGGGAGCGCCGCTCGGGAACTACCTAGGAGATCTGACGCACGAGGTTCCGGAAAATAGCATCACGGCATTCGTCACAGGTGGCCCTAAGAACTACGCATATTCCCTGATGAAACCTACCAAAAATGGACATATGTCTAATTGTAAAGTGCGTGGAATGACTCGGAATTTTAAAAACTCTATTGACATAAATTTTCAAACGATTCAGGACACGGTGACTGGAAAAGTTAGAGATGGGTGACCGTGGTAGACGAACACAAAATTGCTCGAAACCCCTGTACCGGACAGGTAACAACCAAGCGAGAAAGCAAGGACTATAAAATCGTGTTTGATAAACATATCTTTAGAGAGAAATACAACACCTTCCCGTATGCATATTAAAGTTTATGGGGACCATGATATGTTTATGTTTCAACTAACTACACCATTATATTTGTTATAATACTGTAAATATAACGTTTCGTGTAATTAAGAGAGTGTTTTGACTGGTAGATTTTTTATACTTACTGTGAAAGTAGATCTACTTTTTCTCTGTAAATAATATGTCTTGTGTATTAATTGGGTGTATGTTTATAAATAACGGTTATGATTTAAATATAAGCATTTAATATACTTGCTGTGAAAAAAGTGTAATTAAGAGTATAATTGTACATGTAGTATGTGTAAATAAATGCCTATGAATCTGATTAGCTTTTGTTAATTGATATACGATGTCAATCAAATCTACACTCGTTGGTTTCTTAAAGGGGCAACATTCGCTGCCTCGGCAGCGATCGAATGGGAAGTGGCTTATCATAAAATCCCTCAGCTACGTACCTGTCTGTTAAACTCAGTGTTCTATGTTTAGCACACCCTAGAGAAATGTAAACAAACAGGGCTGATCAGAGCAGACGATGTATTTCCCCACACTACTATCTATATACTATATGAAATAAAGATGACCAAGCCAACTTTCCCAGATGTTTGAAATTATTGTTTTTCTGTTCATTCTGGCATTTTGTATGTTCGACTAGATCTTTTTTCTGTATTTGACATCCCTCTCGAATGTTTAGAATCTACATTCTCATTTCAGTCCATAATAGCAAGGTTTTTTCAAAGTTTGAAATCCAAAACTAATTATATTGCCAACAAACTTGAATAATGCTTTATTGAATGCATCCACAACCCTAGGACAAATTAACCTTATTGTAAACGAGTTCAGCCCGGATACAGTTTAGTCTGCCATAACATAATTCAGATAGTGTTGACACCTATAATTGATAATTAAATGTCACTGGCTGGAATCTGGTTTGTGTATTGATAACTGGAAATCAAATGCATATTTGAGTAAAAAAGGAGGGAACTCAGGCACAGTTATACATGCACATTTGCAAGTCATGGAACTAGGTACTGCCTTCTGTTAGAATCACTACTTTGGGCAGAATAAGAAAACTCAAAATATGGAACAAAATAATCAGAAAAACAGAGATGTATAGTTTATAGGTACATGACTGAAAAACAATAGGAAATATTCATATTACATAGCTGGGATACATACATTTGTAATGATGAGAAAGGTTTTGATAGAGAAGTGAAGGAGTAAATATCTTTGAAGCAATGAGGTTTATAAAATAAAAGACAAAAATGAAAACAGTGTTATTAAATATATTTAAACCTGGGAAAGATTCACCATAATTATTAAAAAAGAAAAGTGTTAATATCATAGAAAAACAATTAGAATTAAAATGTTGCATATGAAGCTGATGATATCTATCAATAATTTCTGGATATGCTTAAAACATGTGGAATAAAAACTTTTCAAGGTTTGTTCACTTCTGTTACTACAGTATTTGAAAGTGAGGCATGTCGTCTGCTACAAGCACGCTTCTAGAAAGGTAAACACCAGCACGTGGTAATGTTTACAACAGAGAGTTCATAACCCCCAGAACACCAATTAGCCACTCTCCTGGCAAATTAAAATTTTCAATCTGACAGTTAGATTTGTTTCTCAAAGTCATGTTTCTAGTAATCTTTCAAAAACAAATTAAGGATTTTTCATTGGTATAACCTTCATTCTACATGCTTGCAAAGTTTCATGTCTAAACCTTTTGTAGGCACTGCTTAATTTTGAAAAAAGTGTCCCTGAAGTGAAACATGCATTAAACTATACAAAAGCTTGCCCCAGCGCCACCTGGAGGTTTGTATAGTCTTTTTTACATTCCGGTGTTTACCTCAGATGACCGCGATAGTGACAATGAAATACTTGATACATCGTCTGCTATCACACTGACAAACCTAAATGAATGAATGCGATGAGATTATGAATGCATCAAATCAAAGGTTTATTAGTATTCAGTTATTAATATACATTATTATACCTTTAATCACATGTATATGTGCTAAATGAAATAATAAACTGTAAACCAATGAACCGCTATGCGAGTTCAAATATTCACACTAGGGGTTTAAACTTAAACCGTCGACATTTTTCCAGTGAGCGCTCTAAAAAAACAATTCATGTGTTTTTTTGTGGAGCAAAACTCGACCAAAATTGTTTTCATAGAAGGGGAAAACAAGTCACACAAAATGTGTCAAAACAATATAAAGGTATGTTGCAAAATGCTAGGGTGGAATAATCAACCGTAACAAAAAATATATTTTGTCACACCTTATCTTTATTTGACAAACCTAACATAGCAAGGTAAATGCAGTGGGCTCCCTTGACGTACAGAGAAGATTACTCTTAAGCAATGGGAAGTATAGGTAAATGTACGCGATATGATTTTCTCCCTTCTTGTTAGTGATTAGTTTTATCAACATTCCACACACAAAAAAACAGATGATGCATATACTTTCACAAGGTATCAACACACATTGTTATTTGGTAAATCCCAGTACCTGATTCCGATTCGTTGATATTAAGACGTGAATTGTCACAAAATTAAAAATCATAAAAATCGTATATTCCTAAGATTTTATGTAAATACACCAACCATTATCGGTAACAGTATATTCAGTCATTAATATACTAATGATTAACGTTAGAGATACACGTAAGGTACGATGACTAGTCCGGTAAACAGTAAGAGTGTGTCGGACACCATTTCAGCACCGGCGGGCATGGAACACTCCCTATGCCGGCAAGGGACGTGTTCCGTGCCTGACGTGTGATCTAATGGTGACCGACAGCCGCGAGCAGACGGGAAAATATTTCCACACCAGGCTGAGCATTAATAGACCTTTTGTCGAAATCTGTTAACGGTGTAAGTTTATTTTTGCAAATTTAAGTCCAGTCCTTGACCTTATTAGGATTAAAACGTGTACATATAGGTATGTTGCCTTATTCTCGATTGAAACTTTTCGGCAATCGGAAAATGTATACTTGTGTTAAATAGCCCTTAGCCAAAACTTTCGCGATGACCAAGTTGTATCAAGCCATGATATTATTATGTCTCAGACAATTTCTGGGAGAGTGAAACAGATATCAAATTAGAATTTTGTTCTTTGCAATATGATATGTAAGATAAAGATAAAACGTGACATTTCTGGTCATTTAATACGATATTTATAAAAGTAGTTTATTTAAATTGATAAAAACTCGTCAAGGCTCTTGTTCATCAAGTTTAGGAAACTCGTCCAATAAATTGCGTAAGAGATGACCACTCACGTATTAAATCTAAGTATTACACCTGTTTTCTGCACCTCAGCAGAGAAAGTTGGATACTAGTGAAGGTATTAAAGATAAAACTCATGAAGTAGATATTAAAGTCTATTATGAGGTGTGTTAAAAACGTATTATGAACAACATTTCAAAAAATGAAAACTGATGTGATTTGATCGGATAATAGTTATAATTTGATAAATATTGACCAAACAATAAACAGTTTGACGAAACCTTAGCAGTAAGTTATCAACTTAATGTTGTCAAAATATTCATTCATAGTCCAATTGTTTCTCATTTACATCTTTCAAAATAAATGATGAAGCGCGGAATTTGATGTTGTAACAATTATCACTGTTAATTCATTCGTGTTTAGAAAGAAATATGAAATATTAAAGGTCATTTAAACATCATGAAACAAAATATATGCATAGAGATTAATGTCATGCTTAGTGATTTTAATCTAAAGTCAGCCTTTTAATTTGACTTAAAACGGTGTCTTTCAAAACATGCATTTAAAAACCTACTACTACTACTACTACTGCTACTACTACTACTACTACTACTACTACTACTACTACTACTACTACTACTACTACTACTACTACTACTGCTGCTACTGCTACTGCTACTACTACTACTACTCTACTACTACTACTACTACTACTACTACTACTACCACCACCACCACCACCACCACCACCACCACCACCACCACCACTACTACTACTACTACTACTACTACTACTACTACTACTACTACTACTACTACTACTACTACTACTACTACTACTACTACTACTACTACTACTACTACTACTACTACACTACTACTACTACTACTACTACTACTACTACTACTACTACTACTACTACTAAACCTACTACTACTACTACTAGCAAGTACTAGCCTTCTAATTGTTTGTAGAGGCGTCAGAAAACAAGCAGATAAAATACTACAATGTCACATCACTTTACCCTTGGGTAAACAAAGAAACCAAACAGAGGTACATTCAACAATATTACATGAAGGATGGCATTTTGCTAGACTACAACAATATAGTGAAAAATCCGTGAAGAAACCAAACAGAGGTACATTCAACACTATTACATGAAGGAAGGCATTTTGTTAGACTACAACAATATGGTGAAAAATCCGGGGCTACGATCGTTAGCAAAGCTAATGTTAAAATCTTTCTGGCGTAATTTTGGACAACGTACCAATTCGACCCAATCCACGTACATAACCGATCCAACATTTTCGACATGGCGTGAGACCACAGTTATTTTTACTATATGTTTCATATAGACACTAACCTGGCTTTTGACTTTATACACACCCCAATTGAAAAACAAGGACATGGCATCTCTAGAACAGTTCAAGACACAAAATATAATCACAAGAAAACACCATGTTGACCATTGACCCGACTGTCAAAATTGAGTTCAAATACATAACCCTTCCGCCAGGGAGTCAATCGGCTACAAACAACTAATTTTCAGACTTCCACAAGCTATGATTTTTCCAATACTTACATTGAAAACTATCAATTTCTGCAATAGAGTGTCAAATTCAGTCAAGTTCTCTGCAAAAAGAACATTTTTTGCTTCTTTTTCATTCAATTTTAATAAAATATTGATACTTGAACACAAGCACTCTTTGTTTCTGTATTCACATCCGGATCTTGGTCAACGGGGGGCAGATAACTGTGGTCTTGAGCCACATGACGACATCTGATCAACAAAAGGTAAAAACGTCCGTTTCATCAACGACAAGTCAGTACAATTAGACTGGGTATACAACGATGACTTTGTCGAGGCCTCAACCAGGACCAATGTTGATATAGCAGTATAAACTATACAGCTAATTAAAACAATTTGGACATAGGACCATCTACAGTGATACTGATTCCGTTGTTATCACGTCATCACAAGGGCAATAGGGAGCGCCGCTAGGGGCTTACCTCGGAGATCTGACGCACGAGGTTCCGGAAAACAGCATCACGGCATTCGTCACAGGTGGCCCTAAGAACTACGCATATTCCCTGATGAAACCTACCAAAAATGAACATATGTCTATTTGTAAAGTGCATGGAATTACGCTCAATTTTCAAACACTAGAGACATAAATTTTCAAACGATTAAGGACATAGTGACTGGAAAAGGTAGCGAGTGTGTGACCGTGGTAGACGAACACAAAATTGCTCGAAACCCCTGTACGGGACATGTAATAACCAAGCGAGAAAGCAAGGACTATAAAATCGTGTTTGATAAACCTATCATTGGTGATAAATACAACACATACCCGTATGGATATTAAACTTAATGGGGACTATGATTTGTTTATGTTTCAACTAACTACACCATTATATTTGTTATAATACTGTGAATATAACGTTTCATGAAATTAAGAGAGTGTTTTAATGATTTGACTGGTAGATTTATTATACTTACTGTGAAAGTAGATCTACTTTTTCTCTGTAAATAATATGTTTTTGTGTATAAATTGGGTGTTTATAAATAACGGTTATGATTTAAATAAAAGCATTTAATATACTTGCTGTGAAAAAAAAATGTAATTAAGAGTATAATTGTATTATGTGTAAATAAATGCCTATAAATCTGATTAGCTTTTGTTTATTGATATACAATGTCAACAAAAATACACTCGTTGGTTTCTTGTGTTTGGTGTTTATTTACATTCCGGTGCGACAGACCGTATCTAGAGTGTTTACCTCAGAATACCGCGATAGTGACACCATGAAATACTTGATACACCGTCTGCTATCACACTGACAAACCTAAATCAATGAATGCGATGAGATTATGAATGCATCAAATCAAAGTTAAAATCAGTTATCAATATACATTATTATACATTAATCTCATGTATATGTGCTAAGTGAAATAGTAAACTGTAAACCAATGAACCGCTATGCGAGTTCAAATATTCACACTAGGGGTTAAAACTGAAACCGTCGTCATTTTTCCAGTGAGCGCTCTAAAAAACATTTAATTTACGTGTTGTTTCTGGAGCAAACTCGATCAAAATTATTTTCATAAAAGGGGACAAGTCACATAAAATGTTTCAAAATAATATAATGGTAGGTTGAAAAAATGCTAGGGTGGAATAATCAACCGTAACAAAAAAAAATATTTTGTCACACCTCATCTTTATTTGACAAACCTAACATATCAGGGTAAATGCAGTGGTCTCCCTTGACGTACAGAGAATATTACGCTTAAGCAATGGGAAGTATAGGTAAATGTACGTGATATGATGCTCTCCCTTCATGTAAGTGATGAGTTTTATAAACAATCCACACACAACACAGATGATGCAAATACTTTCACCAGGTATCACCATATATTGTCATTTGGTAAATCCCACTGACAAATTCCGATTCGTTCATATTAAGACGTGCTATGTAACAAAATTTAAAATCATAAAAATCATATATGCATAACAGTTTATGTAAATACACCAACCCTTATCGGTAACAGTATATTCAGTCACTACTATACTAATGATAAAGGTTCCTGAGTTGAAGAAGGTCCGATGACTAGTCCGGTAAACAGTTAGTGTTCGTCGGTCACGATTTGGCCACTTGGCACGCACGTCCTACGTCCAGTAGCCGGCGATGGACGTGTTCCGTGCCTTCCAAGTGGCTAAATCGTGACCGACGACCGAGAGCAGACGGGAAAATATTTCCACACCAGGCTGAGCATATATAGACCTTTTGGCGAAATCTTTAAACGGTGTAAGTTTATTTTTGCAAATTTAAGTCCAGTTCTTGACTTATAAGGGTTAAGACGTGTACATTTAGGTAGAGGTTGCCATATTCTCAATTGGAACTTCTCGGCAATCGGAAAATATCTACTTGTTTTAAATAGCCCTGTAGCCAAAACATTCGCGATGACCAAGCCGTGCTGTATCAAAGCATGATAGTATTAAATGTCTGCGACAATTTCTGGGAGAGTGAAACAGATATTAAATTAATTTTTGATCTTTGCAATTTGATATGTAAGGTTAAGGTAGAACGTGACATTTCTGGTCATTTAACACGATATTTATAAAAGTAATGTATTAAATTGATCAAGGCTTGTGTTCATCTAGTTAACGAAAGTCGTCCAATAAATTGCGTACGAAACTCGTCCAATAAATTGCGTACTACTACTACTACTACTACTACTACTACTACCACTACTACCACTACTACCACTACCACCACTACCACCACTACCACCACCACCACCACCACCACCACTACTACTACTACTACCACTACTACTACTACTACTACTACTACTTCTATTACTAATACTATTATATTATAAATAAATCTTTATCATAAAAAAAAAAATAAGAAATAAACGTATGATTTTTGGAAATATTATCAATAAATCATTTTTTCAATTAAATTCTTTACGATATGGCTATATTAAACCGCAAACAATACATACACCAAACAGTGTCTCGCAGATGTTTGTCTGTTTAAGCCTTTAATAATTCCATTTTCAATAGCGTTACTAACGCTTTCGGCAAAATAAGACATTTTCTCATTTATTATTTATTCTCATTAGCTTAACAGCAATAATTTGAACTATTGATAAAAAAATATCAGAAGAAAGGTTACTTGTATTCAAAACCTTCATTTGAAATGTTGATCATAAATAAAGTTTGATGCTTATCAGCGAAACGCAAACAGAGACAAGCACACCGATTGTACAAAGAGGAATTTTTTTTAGAAAGAATGTATTTCAAGTATAGCCTTGACCTTTGACATACAGCCATAGGTTTTATACGCGACTTGCGGAAGGTCTTCTCTGGGTGAACACTTCTACAAATAAAAACCGTTGTCATTTTTCCAGTGAGCGCTCTATAGAAAAACCCATTTAATTTACGTGTTTTTGTCTGGAGCAAAACTCGACCAAATTGATTTTCATGAAAGGGGAAAACAAGTAAGATAAAATGTGTCAAAACAAGGATCGGATACAAAATTCTTAGTTGGGTCATTCAACCGTAGAAAATATTATTTTGTCACACTTCATCTTTATTTGAGAAACCTTACAGAGCATGGTAAATGCAGTGGTCTCCCTTGACGTACAGAGAAGATAACTATATTGCAATGCGTGAGGTGAAAGCGCAAAGATTCTATCTTCTTCTTTATTTAACTTCACGTAGAACCTTTTCGCTTTCACCCCTCGAATGGGAAGTATTGGTAAATATATGTGATATGATGCTCACCCTTCTTGTTAGTGGTGAGTTTTATAATCAATCCACACAAAACAGATTATGCAAATACTTTCACAAGGTTTCAACACACATTGTTATTTGGTTAATCCCAGTACCCGATTCCGATTCGTTGATATTATGACGTGCTATGTAACAAAATTAAAATCATAAAAATCGTATATGCATAAAATTTTATGAAAATACACCAACCCTTATAGATAACAATATATTACTCACTACTATAATAATGGTAAAGGATATTGACTTCTTTAAGGTCCGATGTCTAGTCCGGTTTACCGTTCGAGGTCGTCGTACACGATGTTGTCTCCAACCGGCCGTACGGGCCTCGTCCATGTGCCGGCGATGTGCGTGATCCGTGCCTGGCCAGTTGGACCATCTTGGCGACGGCCGAGCGCAGACGGGCTAGGCATATTTAGACCTTTTCCCGAAGTCTGTTAGCGATTAAGTAATATTTTGATGAAGCGCGGAATTTAATTTCACAACAGTTGTCAGTATTAATATATTTGTGAGTGTCATTTCGGATTTTTAAAAAAAAAAATAATATAAAATTGAAAGGCATTCAAACGAATCATGAAACTTTAATATATGCCTAGAGATGAAGGTGATGCATAAGTGTTTTTATTGCTGCAATCTCACACCGTTTTTACAAGTTCTTTATGTTTTGTCTTGGAAACAGCAAAATTTTGCGTAAATATCTGCAAACCAATGATATTTTTGAAGATGGCTGACAAAAGATTAGATCGCAGATTTTCATATTTCCGTTCGAAAATTAACGTTTAATGGCTTAAACCGTCACTAACGGTTTAAAAAAATGCATAAAACATCGATTTTTGAACATGAATATAAAATTCTGCGATCTACTTTTTTTTCAGCAATCTTATATACCTTGTATGCATTTTCGCAAAAACTGGACTGTTCCAAGACGAAAAATTAAGACGTTGCCAAAACGTTCAATCTATGAGAGTGTAGCTTTAATCTGTAAATCCGCCTATTAATTGGACTCAAAGCGATGTCACTTAAAACATGCATATTATAAAATAAATATAATTTTCTACGTTTGAGTGAAACGAATTAGAAGAAAATTATTTTCCCTTGGATTGTAATGCAATAATCGCTAGGTGGCGTTGTATGTATGCACGAAATGTTCGTGCGATAAGTTATTGAAGTCATTCAGCTTTGGGGAACTGATGCGGTCAGTTCGACTAAATTGATTGTTTTAATTTGTTATAAGTAATTTGAGGTTAAAACCTCACATTTATAGCTGAAAAGTTTACGAAATATAGACATGCCAATTCAGGGAATGTTCATATCATGGTTGTTTCCAAAAATATCTCATATAAATATGTATGCTGAACTCTGATTGAGAACAATTGAGTATAAATTATGTAATGTATGAATGTATTAAGTAGTATACATGTATCGGTTCTCCCAATTGCTTCCTCTACAATGAGATTTCCAAATTACAAATTTGAAATGATGTTATGTGTTGTCATTTATCTGTAAATGTTATGGAATGGTATTGAGGGAAGTGGTGCTCCCTAGGTTGGAACCCTAAAGTTTGAAAGTACAATCTTGTTGTAATCTTGTTATAGTTTCACCCTAGGTTGGAACCCTAAAGTTTGAAAGTATAATCTTGTTATAATCTTGTTATAGTTTCACCCTAGGTTGGAACCCTAAAGTTTGAAAGTATAATCTTGTTATAATCTTGTTATAGTTTCACTGAATAATTTGATATATCTTAAAGATGTAAATTATATTTAAAAGGAATACAAGTAAACAATCATGTTCTTGTGACTGGATGAATACATAACGCATAAATCCAAAAGTTGCTTGTGGGACTTCGATGCACGTCGAGTTATCATGTAGCGTCTGTTATCTAGCTATCATACGCACACGTGTTTACAAAACTTATAAACCTCTAACTTAACTCAGGTTATATCAATATTGACAGATTACAACATCAGTGATAAAGGATAACAGATGCTCTCATACTGTTTATTTATAGGTGTTTTCTTACAATAAATTAAAAATTAAAACAGTGTTTACAAGTACTCAATATTCAAATGAGCCAAGCCACACTGGCAAACATATTCATAGGAATGAGTATATATGAACGACTCGAAGAACGTGAATGTAAGGTCCGTTGCCTAGTCCGGTATATACTATAGCTCGTTGTTCCACGGTTACGCACTGGTTACGAGTGCGTAACCGAGCGCATACAGTGAGTTTCCTCGTACTACGTCATGAGCCGGCGATGCACGAAGTACGAGGTAAGCACTGGAGCGCTCGTAGTTTGTGGAACGACGGTCGAGGGCAGACAGGATGAGTGAAAATATCCTAATCTTGGCTGAGCATTAATAGACCTTTTAACACGCTATGACAATTTTAAAAAAGCAATATCGTAGGAATTTAATACGGAATGGCACAACATAAAAGCAAGGTAGTGCGGTTTCCAATGGAATGGCAAAACCTTAAGTGCGGTATGCATGTCGATAGTAAGTACAGGAAAAATGCAGAAGGGATATTTGTGTGAAATAAGTGAATCCTTCCTACTTAACTCACAAAGGCAGCGAGCGCACATTATATAGGCCCTTCGTCTTCATTTTAAGAGTGGTGCGGACCAAGTAAATGTAAAAGTCCGTCGTAATAGGGGTGTCCTTGGGCATGTTATACCACCCCCGGACAAATTTCACTCTGAGGTTACGCCTGGAGCGTTTTCAGGTTCATTCAGATAAAAAAGGGCACATTTTTTAAAAACATATCCAGGCCCGAGCTTCCTGTATATAAGCTATAAATATTAAGATAGAAAACTTCTTATTTTACTTTTGGCAATAACTGACAGTATAATTGACCAATCGTTGCAGTTACTAAAAGTAAACATGACCTTGGATAAATATTTGGCAAATATTTACGTCTGTTATCAAGCCAACACTGATTACAGGCCATAGACTGTCAAACGCAATTGGCAGTGCATAGAAAACTATGACGTGCCATTTGAGTCAAAGGTCCAACTGTACTTTTAGCAAATCGAATGATTTTTCTAGCGCCAATCAAACTGGTCGTTTCGTAGTGACGTTTTTTTAATGTTGCACTATATTTATGTGATTAGCAAGTATTCACTATATAATATATTTAAGTATAACAATAATAATCATAATAATCATAATAATCATAATTATCATAATAATAATAATAATAATAATAATAATAATAATAATAATAATAATAATAATTAATAATAATTATTATAATAATAATAGTAATAATAATAATAATAATAATAATAATAATAATAATAATAATAATAATAATATTTAATAATAATAATAATAATAATAATAATAATAATAATAATAATAATAATAATACTAATAATAGTAATAATAATAATAATAAAATAATTGTTTGTGTTTAATTAAATGTATGAATACTGGACGGAAAGCAGCCGAACGGCAAAACAACGTCATACCAGATCACGTTACGTTCATATTCCAAATACATTTTAGTCTAAATAAAATGTGACATTTTTTTGGCTCCCAAATATATACATATTAACTGTTTAGTGTTACCTATGCCGATGCCAGTTCAACAGTTACCCAGTATTTGGACCCCAGTTATGGCCAGTCGAGCTATCTCAATGATTCGATTCGAGCGATTCGGTCTCTAGGTTGATTTCTTGGTCGGAGAATAATTATAAAAAAACACACACAAAATAAATAAATAATTAACTTTTATTTTGACATATTACTTTTTTTTCAATATTTCATATAATCATTTGAGTTATGAAGGTTCGGATTAAAAATCATGTACGTATACGAACTCAGATGTCGAAGATTTTTTCAATAAATCAACTGCATATCTGACATGCAAGTGAATGAACAAGTTATCTCCAAGATGCATTAGCTCTACCAGCAATTTTTTTCTTCCAAAACACTTGGAGGGTACAAGGGTACTGTTCATTTACCGACTCACAGATCTTTGGGAGAATTTTTTGTGCATGCACACCGGCTCGTCGCGGCCGGAACTGGCATGCGCTCTTCAGCGTTATACACGTGTTTACACGCACTACAGTACCAATACAGTGCAGCAATATTCGCCCTTACATAAAAGGGGGGAGTGATATTGATGTTCTTATTCGACCTCTGTGTTTTATGTTTTAAGCCCTAGTATTAAAGAGACGGGGCATATTGATGAACTCATTCGACTTCTGTGTTTGTTAAGACCTCATATTTAATGGGGTGGGGCATATTGATGTACTCATTTTACCTCTGTAATTAATGTTTCAAGTCCTAATATTAAAGGGGGTGGGGCATATTGATGTACTTATTCGACCTATATGTTTGTTGTTTTAAACCCTCATATTAAAAGAGGTACGGACATGTTGATGTACTTATTCGACCTATATGTTTGTTCTTTTAAACCCTCATATTGAAAGAGGTACGGACATGTTGATGTACTTATTCGACCTATATGTTTGTTGTTTTAAACCCTCATATTAAAAGAGGTACGGGCATGTTGATGTACTTATTCGACCTATATGTTTGTTGTTTTAAACCCTCATGTTGATGTACTTATTCGGCCTATATGTTTGTTGTTTTAAACCCTCATATTAAAAGAGGTAGGGACGTATGATGTACTTATTCGGCCTCTGTGTTTGTTGTTTTAAGCCCTCGCATTAAAAGAGGTAGGGGCATGTTGATGTACTTATTCGACCTGTTTGTTTGTTGTTTTAAACCCTCATATTAAAAGGGGTACGGACATGTTGATGTACTTATTCGGCCTCTATGTTTGTTGTTTTAAGCCCTCACATTTAAAGAGGGAGGGACATGTTGGTGTACTAATTCGATCTCTGTGTTTGTTGTTTTAAGCCCTCACATTTAAAGAGGTAGGGACATGTTGATATACTTATTCGGCCTCTATGTTTGTTGTTTTTAGCCCTCACATTTAAAGAGGTAGGGACATGTTGATGTACTTATTCGGCCTCTATGTTTGTTGTTTTAAGCCCTCACATTTAAAGAGGTAGGGACATGTTGATGTACTTATTCGGCCTCTATGTTTGTTGTTTTAAACTCTCATATTAAAAGAGGTAGGGACATGTTGATGTATTTATTCGGCCTCTATGTTTGTTGTTTTAAACCCTCATATTAAAAGAGGTAGGGACATGTTGATGTATTTATTCGGCCTCTGTGTCTGTTGTTTTAAACCCTCACATTTAAAGAGGTAGGGACATGTTGATGTACTTATTCGACCTCTTTGTTTGTTGTTTTAAACCCTCACATTTAAAGAGGTAGGGACATGTTGATGTACTTATTCGGCCTCTGTGTCTGTTGTTTTAAACCCTCACATTTAAAGAGGTAGGGACATGTTGATGTACTTATTCGGCCTCTATGTTTGTTGTTTTAAACCCTCACATTTAAAGAGGTAGGGACATGTTGATGTACTTATTCGGCCTCTATGTTTGTTGTTTTAAGCCCTCATATTAAAAGAGGTAGGGACATGTTGATGTACTTATTCGGCCTCTATGTTTGTTGTTTTAAGCCCTCATATTAAAAGGGAAGGGACATGTTGATGTACTTATTCGGCCTCTATGTTTGTTGTTTTAAGCCCTCATATTAAAAGGGAAGGGACATGTTGATGTACTTATTCGGCCTCTATGTTTGTTGTTTTAAGCCCTCACATTTAAAGAGGGAGGGACATGTTGGTGTACTAATTCGATCTCTGTGTTTGTTGTTTTAAGCCCTCACATTTAAAGAGGTAGGGACATGTTGATATACTTATTCGGCCTCTATGTTTGTTGTTTTTAGCCCTCACATTTAAAGAGGTAGGGACATGTTGATGTACTTATTCGGCCTCTATGTTTGTTGTTTTAAGCCCTCACATTTAAAGAGGTAGGGACATGTTGATGTACTTATTCGGCCTCTATGTTTGTTGTTTTAAACTCTCATATTAAAAGAGGTAGGGACATGTTGATGTATTTATTCGGCCTCTATGTTTGTTGTTTTAAACCCTCATATTAAAAGAGGTAGGGACATGTTGATGTATTTATTCGGCCTCTGTGTCTGTTGTTTTAAACCCTCACATTTAAAGAGGTAGGGACATGTTGATGTACTTATTCGACCTCTTTGTTTGTTGTTTTAAACCCTCACATTTAAAGAGGTAGGGACATGTTGATGTACTTATTCGGCCTCTGTGTCTGTTGTTTTAAACCCTCACATTTAAAGAGGTAGGGACATGTTGATGTACTTATTCGGCCTCTATGTTTGTTGTTTTAAACCCTCACATTTAAAGAGGTAGGGACATGTTGATGTACTTATTCGGCCTCTATGTTTGTTGTTTTAAGCCCTCATATTAAAAGAGGTAGGGACATGTTGATGTACTTATTCGGCCTCTATGTTTGTTGTTTTAAGCCCTCATATTAAAAGGGAAGGGACATGTTGATGTACTTATTCGGCCTCTATGTTTGTTGTTTTAAGCCCTCATATTAAAAGGGAAGGGACATGTTGATGTACTTATTCGACCTCTATGTTTGTTGTTTTAAGCCCTCATATTAAAAGGGAAGGGACATGTTGATGTACTTATTCGGCCTCTATGTTTGTTGTTTTAAGCCCTCATATTAAAAGAGGAAGTGACATATTTATGTACTTATTCGGCCTCAATGCTTGTTGTTTTAAGCCCTCATATTAAAAGGGAAGGGACATGTGGATGTACTTATTCGACCTCTGTGATTAGTTATGTTAAAACCTCATGATTAAAGTGATGTGGTATATTGATGTACTTATTCGACCTCTGTGTTTGTTGTTTGAAAACTTCACATTAACCAAGGAAGGGACACATTGATGTACTCTTGTCAGTCTGGTTATCCGTACATGGCACACATTTTTATAGCCACGGTGGAATTAGCCCATCGGTAAATATATCAGAGATGCACTATTACTCCCAAATAAGATTTACCACAATTAATACAAATGTTTAAATATACCATAAGGATGAATAAATGTCGAAGACAAAGGTTTTTATAAAGGATGCAAAGTTTAATTTGAAAGAAATGTGCAGAAAAACACGATATTTCTACCTTTAATGAGACTATAGTATATCACTGTAAATCTTTTAGCATTCGCCAATCATTTAATATTTTTGGGTTTTCAGCTATTAAATACACTGTTACAACCTTGTTATTAATAATTAATATTTTACATTAATGCATTTTTAGTAAGTATTTAAAGATGAATCGCTCAAAATTCAGGCTTGTTATACATGTGTATGTAACAATGTATTGATTTTGAATAAGAGTGTCACTTCAAAATAATAATCATACTAAAAAACGAATGTTGCAAGACTGATCGTTAAATTTTAAAGAAGGATATCTTTGTGTTTAAACACCGCATTCCTTCATATTGGTTAAAAACCAATAATTCGTATGCCTGTTTAAACACTGTTAAAACAACAAAACTATTTTGAGATAAACATCAATTATTTTATATTCCTAAGGACCTAACGTCTTGAAAAAATGCATAATTTTAGGAGACATTTTACACATTTTAGATGTCATTATTAATAACACTAAACGAAAAAGCAGGAGTTCATTCCCTTTTTGCGATTGTGGTTATAATATATTTTGGTTTAGTATTAAGATGCTCCGCAAACAAAAGGCGAACTTTTATCATAACTTCTTGAAACTAAAAATTATTTATAAATATTTTATATTATTTTTTGTTGATTTTTATGCAGCAAAAACGATTTAATCGTGAAACACATTGATGTTCAACAGAATACGCGTTTATAAATATATATGCAAATTGATAAAAACAAGTTATCTCTTTACCCACGACATATTAATATATAACTGTTTACCACTGATATCGTCCTTAGAGGTCCGTCGCTTATCCAGATATCAGGCCTACTGTAACCGAACCAATGCAGTATCTACATAAAGTAACCGAGTGACTTAATCCGTACGTGCTTATGGGCACGAGTCAAACGGTGTAATACCATTACGGTTAGAGTTAATGGATATTTCTGGACGGCAGAATTATCCAAAATCTGTTTGAGCAATTTCGACCTCTTTGTTTTCTAGCTGCACTCTCACAGAAGGAAAGTTTTGTCATCTTTTATCTCGGAATCAGCTGATTTTGGGCATCAATGCATTCAATTCGTTTATTTGAGATAACTGTAAACTTAAACTGTAACTTGTAAAAATTGGGTTAAGAAACTTATAAGAAATAAATAATTAAGTATACGGATTAAGACCGATGTTATATTTAATGTTCATAAATATCAATTTTGTTTGAAAACAAAACACAGAATATACAAAAATGTAATACAAAGGGGAAATTATGATAGGGCGCTTTTCTGGTGACCTGTATCACGTCGAGTTCGGTGTAAAAACACTTATCCGTCGAGACCGCAGGTCGAGATGGATACATGTTTACTCACCGAACAAGACGTGATGCAGTTCACTAGAAAAGCGTCCTATCATAATATTCCATTTATTATACACCTGCATATTGATTTATTCCTTTTTATTTTTCGGTTTCAATTTGATTTAAATTTACCGCCATCTGTCAAATGCGCGTATGAATTCGAATGTGTTACGTAGTTTTGTGTAATGAATTCAAGCGAGGCTATTACAGCGAAACGAAGTCAGAAGTTGCAGAATTCACTTTATTGAGAAAAATTCCATCAAAATATTTTATGTTTTAGCAAAATTTACAAATTGCTAATACGAAATCAATTATTAAATGTCACAGCACAAAAAACCGACAATTAAAAACGTTACTTATTCAACGAGTATACTAATCGTCATTTCCTGTAGACATAACGCGGCCATTTTTAAAAAAGTAATCATTCATGGGATTATTTGACTATCTCTATATGCAAAATTGAGGGGTGTTCGTAAGTCAATCGTTATTTCTATCGATGACGCGATTTCGACTTTTTTCTTTTTATTGGCGAGCTGCTTATGTTTTATGATAATAAACATGGATAATACAACAATTTATGAACTTCGAAATGGCAAACAACTAGTTCATTAAGTGGTTGTCTAGAAAAATTGGGAGTGTTCCGTCGGCTTCGTGCTTATCCTCGCGGTTCTTTGAAGAACATAAGAACGATGTTCCTGAATATTTAAATGCTTCTGGGGCGTAAGTAAAGTTGGATAATTAAATGTATTGACAGGTTTTACCTTTTTTTTGGTCACGCTATTTTAAGCAACGCGAAAGTAGTTCCGAGATTACACACGGTACTCGCATAATACGGAATCAAAAAACGACAAAAACCGACAGTATATTTATACGGATTTTTCAATACGGCGTGTTGTATTTTCACTGTAAGATATGGAAAAGGAATTTGATAGGAATATAATAATTTGTTTTTCTTAGTGTCATGATTCCATTGAAGTGAATTTTTTAAGAGTTTCTTCCCTCCATCTTATTCGGATTGATTGTTTTCCCCAATATTTATACTTAATCGATAATACTACGATGGCCTTCATTAAATTATGCTATTAAGTGAAAAACTTGTTTTAAATCATTTCAACCAGCTTTGGGGCTCTTTTCAGACCGCTGTTAAGTGATTTTGAAACTGTTTTTACCATAATCAAAGACAGTGCTCAATAAGTACCGTGCGTAAATTGAACATCATTGTAAGGGGTAGGTTCATGTCCAGGACTAAAAAAAAATATGTCTGTTTCGGGTAACCCGACCATAAAAATGCGCCGATCCTAACTATTTTTTTCCGTTTCTGAGCAAAAAAAATATTCGTTAGCGAATAGAGAGTTACGAAGGGCGGATAAATGCAGATTTTAATCAGAATTATTGTTTATATGATAAAACAAAGTCAGGCAATGACAGTAATGTAGGAAAGACTGCCATGTGCAAGAAAACACTCAGAACTTACGACAGATTTAAAAAAAAAAAAAAAAAAAAATCCCTACCTGCCCTACCTAGAAATTTTGGGAAGGTTACCCTAAACAAACAATTATTATTATTTTTTTTTGGGGGGGGGGGGGCAGAAGGCTTATTTACAACTTCGCAGTTGAAGTTTAAAGAGAACATGAGTCAAGTGAGAGAACCCTTGTGTCGAGTCATATTGAGGCCCGTTCAGGGTGCCTTATAAAACTAACCTGGAGTAATATTCAATATTCAGCTTAAGCTGATAATATGGTCATACATCATTGACTTCATTCACTCTATTGGTCAGGTATTAATAACACTTAATCCGATTAGCTACATCGTTCTTAGATCCAAATAAGACCTAGAATTGAATATCAGCCCTGAAGAAACGTGTATAAGGAATAGAAATAAAAAAAATGGACCAGTCGCCAAAGCAATTATTGCGATATGTCAAAAACATTTGATGGAGGCTTACCAGTTGCACCATTGAATTAAGCAATATTTCATTTAATTTTGTTCATACTTAATTGCAAAATATAATCCTATCGATGATCAACAACAACTGGCGAATGGTCAATTAACATCCAGAATTTAAGGGCTGATGTTATAATTAAAGATGCACTCTTATTCCCAAATAAGATTTACAATTTACAAAAACAAATACAATTTTTTACATCATTCGTGACTTATTGAAAATATATGTGATCGCGTATCTTACCAGTAAAAATTTAAAGCAAATGATATCTTTTATAATATATTTTGACGAAAATTCAACATAAACTGTGAATTCGGGTAGGCACGAACCCGTAATACAGTTAAGTCTTATAAAGAATTTCATGCGACAATTAAGCGTTAACCCAAAAGTAGAGTCTTTTTTTGAGAAATCTAAACATGTATCTAGACAAATGGCGACCGAACGCGTCTATTTACATAACACGTTTATATACCGAAAGAAACGAAGTCCACGGTGCGTATCCATGTCGGTACCCTCTTTGTGAAATCTACTGAAACGGTACCCTTTTTGCACATGCACTGGTCATTCTCTGCTTGAAACAAAAAGGACACCAATCTAGACGGTATTTGAAATATTATATATATAAATGATGTAAAGTTTTACTTACTTTTATTTGCTGCCGACGCAGTTATTTTTGCCCAAACCTCAGCCTTAAAAACGATGCATAGTGATCCACAAGTATACTTTGGCCTTTGAGATTTAAAATTAAACACAACAAACACTAAACTACTGAAATTTGAAAGAGCTAGAAAAACTAATTATAACTTTACTTTTAATAATTCAAATCTAGAAATGATTGAAACCTTTATATATTAAGGTATAACTTTGTTGTAGAATGGTATTACTGAAAAAGAACACAGAAACACGTAGCACAGCACTCCATGTATGTCTTACACACTTGTTTAAATTAAACCTTAACGTAAAAAAAGCAAAATGTAAACTTTTTAACAGCCTTATTAACTGAAGTTTGAACATTTCGTATACAACCCAGCAATATACAATGGAATTTATTTATTGTAAATGTATGAGCAAAATTCTCAATGTCAGAAAAACTTCAAATCTATGTGCGTTATATGGTGAATTAGGCGGAAATACAAAGGTACTAGAACGTA
Organism: Mya arenaria; assembly: GCF_026914265.1. NCBI lineage: Eukaryota > Metazoa > Mollusca > Bivalvia > Myida > Myidae > Mya > Mya arenaria. The sequence continues at coordinate 38,129,759 of NC_069132.1, forward strand.
AAATAAAGATTATTAAATAATGTTATATAATAATATAGCTCTCTTTCCAATCATACTTAAACAATTTTAAAGAATGCCATCGATAACAATAATGCATACAAACTTTCGTTTCGTTTTTCAAGCCGCGTCTCACGTGTTAATCCGTCGCCATTTTTGTCAGGAAGCGCTCTATAAAAAGTTAAAAACAGTTATTTTACTAGTCTTCAGAGTGCAATGATCAACCAGGAGATATTAATAAAAGGATGGAAAAATAAACGCTCAAAAATATCGTCCGTTGACGATAAAAAGGGTCGATGCAGACGGAACATTGAAACATGTTTTGTTACGGTGTTAAAGCTGCAGTCTCACAGATTGAACGTTTTGACAACTTTTTTTTGTCTTGGAACGAACCATTTTTTGCGAAAATTCATGGAAACCAGTTAAATAAGATTGCTGACAAAAATGAGATCGCAGATATTTGTATTAAAGTTCAAAAATTGATGTTTTATGCATTTTTCTTTAACCGTTAGTAACGGTTTGTGCAATAAAACATTAATTTTCGAATGGAAATATGAACATCTACGATCTGACTTTTTGTAAGCAATCTTATATCATTGGTTTGAAGATATTTACGCAAAAGATTGCTCTTTCCAAGACAAAAAAATAAAAAAAAGTTGTAAAAATGGTAAATCTATGAGAGTGCAGCTTTAAATTTGTTAGGAGAACAGATAATAAACAGAGTCTATTTCTGAACAGCCAAGGGAGGAAGACGTTGTGTGGACTTTCGGTAAACGTTAATGTATGCTTCTCTCCCTTTTCGTTAATAATGGGTTTATGAATGATCAACACAAAACATAAACGATGCTAATACGTGCACAAAGTATCAGCATACATGTATATTGTAATTTGGTTAATACCTGTACAGGATTCCCATTCGTTTCTATAAAGTGCTATAGCTAACATAGCAAATGTAAAATAATAAAATCACAGTGTATGCAAAAAAACACACAACGACAACAAAATATTCACTCACTACCGAATGAATGGTATTGGAAGTTGACTGATTAAAGGGACTGTTCACCAGTTTGGAACAAAAAAAAGTTTGTTTTTTTGTAACGAATCTCATCACAATTATTCAATGAAATGTTTTACTCTTTGATATCAAAATTGTAAAAAAGCATACCAAAAAGTAAAAAAAATCGAGTCGGAGACCGGGTTTGAACCGGTGTCGCCAAAATTGCATTTCTTTGCTATATCCATATCCACTGTGTTACGAAGGCTTACTCTAAAAACAGTTGGAATATTTAAGCTATATATACCTAACATGGTTATATCACGTGATAAAATAAGGAAAGAATTCTAGGTAGATATACCTAGTAATATTTTTGATGGAAAATACGAAAAAACTGCGAAAATAAATTAATTGTAAACTTTGGGGTACTTCAGTTACTAAGTTTCAATGCATTGGACACATCGATACTAATTTTACGTCAGTTTTCGACAACTTTCTCATTTTTTCGCTGTTTTATCATACGGAGTACAGTCCCTTTAAGGTCCGGTGACTAGTCCGGTCTTCACACCGATACACATCATGTGTCATAGTGATGTACTTATTCGACCCCTTTTTGTTTAAGCCCCAATATCAAAGGGGGGGTTATTGACGTATTCTTGCCGTCCGTCTTGCTATCCGCCCGTGACACACATATAGCCACGGTGGTAGAAGCCCAAATAAATAGTTGACAATATATCCAAATAAAAGACAAGAGGGAAACATGTAATATTTAACTTTCCAAATAACATTATATATGCATTCATATTTAAAAAGTAAATCATTGTTTTAAAGATGCACTCTTACTCCCAAATAAGGTTTACAAATAATAATATTGTTTTAATGTTCCAAAAAGGATGAATAAATGTTAAAAACAATGGTTCATATGAGGGATATCGAGTTTAATTTGAAAGAAATTAGCATAAAACACAGTATTTCTACCTTTTGAGACTAAAGTAGACCCCAGTAAATCTTTTAGCATTCACCAATCGTTTAATATGTTGACGCTTTCAGCTATTTAATTCACGGTTACAATCTTGTCATCAGAAGTTTAAATTTTCCATAAATGCATTATTTAGTAAGTAGTTTAAGGTTTATTAGTCAAAATATATGTTTGTTATACATGTGTATGTATTGATTTTGAATAAGAGTGTCACTTTAAACATCACAATGTGCAAAGTAACCTAGCCATAGTGGCTAACATATTCATTACTAAGAGTATATATATCAACAAGTCAATGCACGAGAAAGTAAGTCATTCGCAACTTTGTTAAAAGATAATAAAACATACATCACTCGATTGACATAACCGTGCGTGTTCCAAGGACTACGGGAGTAAATCCACGGTTATGTATAAAATGGACAATTCTGGTCGGCAGAATAATCCAAAATCTGATTGGGCAAATTCGACCTCTGTATTTTTGTTGCTTTAAAGCCTCATACAAAAAGGGGAGAAGCACATCGATGTAAACTTGTCCGTCCATCTGTCCGTCCGTCTGTGAAACACGTAGCAGCGGTGAAGATTGACAATTGATACAAATAATTATCAGACTGATAATAGATTGTTGATTTAATTAACCATATGAGTTTGAATTAAATACATATATAGTTCGACTTTAGCTGTACTCTCACAGATTTTGTTTTGACAACTTTTTATTTTTTTGTATTGGAACGAGCCAATTTTTGCGAAATTCCATGGAAACCAGTTATATAAGAATGCTGACAAAAAATCAGATCGCAGATTTTTATATTTATGTTCAAAAATTCATGTTTTATGCATTTTTCTTAAACGTTAGTAAAGTTTAAGCCCTAAAACATTAATTTTCGAACGGAAATATAAAAATCTACGATCTGATTTTTTTGTCAGCAAACTTATATCATTTTTTGCAGATATTTACGCAAAAAAATGCTCTTTCCAAGACAAAAAATAATAATAATAATTGTTAAAATGGTCAATCTGTTAGAGTGCAGCTTTAATTAATATGTACCCATTGAATAATGTGCAACAAGAATAGACTTACGGATGCCTGAGACTGTCAACACATTGAGCCAATAAATAGCAATAATATTCGATATATGCTAACAAGTATTTGCGTAAATACTTGAACTTGCAAATCCAATGAAGTGCAAGTAATAGTTATTGAAAATGTAGACAAGCGTGAGGCGCGACTTTTATCATTTCAGTCAAGTTTGGAGGCGGAAATGTGTCATTCATGAAAATGTTTCAGCTCTCAGCATGTATTGGTGAATTTTAAAAAGAGCGGGAACCATTTCTCTAGAGTTACTGAGGCCCCTTTAGGTGTAAATCAACTGAAGAAACGTGTAAAGAATACATTATAAATATCCATACTTTAAAACTGAGTTTATATTTAATTCCCAGAAATATCAATGTTGTTTATACTTTGTTTTTAGCGTCAATGATTACTTGGAAGTGATTCGTTTTTTGTTTGTTTTATTTTAAGTTTGCATGTGTTATTCTTCTAAAAATCGATAAAACTGTGTTGGATCCTTATGAAAATAGGCTTTTAAAAACAAAATGAAGTCCTTTTTAACCAGATGCGATGCTCTTTTCGGAGCATATCCCATTACATAGAGTATATAGAAACTGTTTTGTACCATATTGTCAAGGACAGCGTTAAATGAGTAGCGTGCGTTAAAGCTGCACTGTAACAGATTGAACGTTTTGACTTTTTCTTATTTTTTGTCTTGAAACGAGCCAATTTTTGCGAAAATCCATGGAAACCAGTTATACAAGACTGCTAACCAAAAATTAGATTGTCGTTTACGTAAATATTCTTTGTTCGTAGCTTGACTTGAAAAATATTTACTTCAAATTTCATGCCAAGGTGTATCTCATTGAGGAGAAGTTCAGTTGACAGCAAGATGAAGTATTTTTTTAGTTATTTCCCTTTGTCAATGTACATTTTAAGCTCACCAGAACACGAAGTGCTCAAGCTGAGCTATTGTGATCGGTCTTTGTCCGTCGTCCGTCCGTCAGTCCGTCCGTCCGTCAACAATTGCTTAAAAAACATCTCCTCTGAAACTACCTGGCCAAATTCAATGACATTAAAAGAAAGCTTCCTTTGGTGTCCCTCTACAAAAATACAACAAGGGAACACGATTGATCATTAACAACAACAAAATGGCCGACTTCCTGTTTCGCTTTTAAAAAAACATCTCCTATGAAACAACCACTCCAAATTCAATGAAACTTTACAGGAAGCATCCTTGGGTGACCTTCTACGAAAATACAACAAGGGGTCATGATTGATCAACAGCAACAACAACAGCAACACTAACAACAAAATGGCCAACTTCCTATTTTGCTTTAAAAACATCTACTCTAAAACTGCCAGTCCAAATTCAATGAAACTTTACAAGAAGCTTTCTTGGGTAACGTGCTACATAAATACAACAAGGGGTCTCGATTGACAACAATCTGGCACACTTCCTGTTTTGCTTTTGAAAACATTTCCTCTGAAACAACCAGGCCAAATTCACTGAAACTTTACAGGAAGCTTCATTGCATGACCCTCTACAAAAAATAAGTGATCGTTTTAGGGCCATCATGGCCCTCTTGTTATATTTCTGTTCGCAATTCGGCTGGGGTATGTGTTTTGATTTGAGGTAAAGTTGTCGAGACTGTTTGCGTTGAAATTTGAAGAAATTTAGCATTAAAGTTATGACGATGTAGTGGCGTGTCGCATGCAAGTCCCAGGTCTGTACCTCAAATGCCCAGGTCAAACTTAGAGGTTAGATGTCATGAAAAGAGAACTGTTGATAGGACTGGTCTGCATTGAAAAATGTTCGGGGTGTATCTTGACGATGTAATCTAGGATTTTCAAAAACTTGCAACAGAGTTTCACCATGATGAGGCGGAGTAGCGCAGCTTCGACGTATTATTCTTCGTATTCGTTGTTGTAATTGCACGGACGATTATTATGTCTGTGTCAAAGGCTGTTTCAAAGGCATCGACATGTCAAAATTTGGCTTCTAGTTTTATGTTTCATATTATCAAAGGACAAGCCCAACATTTTGTAAACTTACTTCTTCAATTTTTGTTTACGTATGTCGTGACATAAAACGAATGTTTTATATGTTATAAATAACACGTATAACACTTTGCGCATGCGTGCGTGCGTGCATATATATGTGCGTTTCTGACATGTTCCCTTCTTTTCTTTAGTGTATTGAACATTAAAGCAACTGTGCATCAGATGATCAATTTGCAAGAAAAAAAGAAAATTGTCGAAAACTGTCATAAACTTGGTATTAATGTGTACAATGCATTGAAACCTACTAACTAAAGTACCACATAGTTTATAATTTATTTAAGTTTAGCAGTTATTTCGTATTTTTCCATTAAAAAAGGATTACTGGGTATGTCTACCTAGTAGAATTCATTCCTTATGCGTGATTGGCTAGTCGGTGTTATCAAGTGATATTACAGGGTAAGGTGATACGACGCTGGACTGCAATTTTGGCGACACGGGTTCGAACGACACATTTTTTTTACATTTTGGTACTTTTTTACAATTATGATATCAAAGCGTAACACATTCTATTAAATAATTGTCCTGAGATTCGTTACAGAAAAAAAACCTTTTTTTGGTGCCAATCTGGTGTACAGTCCCTTTAAAAGGTCTAATTTGATGGCCAAACTTAGAATGATATATCTGTCTACCCACGACCAACTGAGAAAGTCTTTCGAGAAGTGCTTTAGCACATCGCAGGATCTTCCGAAAAACTTTCTCCGAAGAGCTACAACATCTGTTTGATCAACAACGGACCTCGGTATAGCAAAGTCGAAATCATTTAATATAGTCGTATACGATAAATGATACAATACTGTGGGAATATATATTAACTTTTAGACGTTTATGTCCATTTAATTAAGTTCTAAAAACGTTCAAATGATAAAATTCTAGAATATTAAAGGCTATACCTTAAATAATAATTGAAGTTTGAATGTTTTCCCAAATTATAGAGAGTTTACTTCGATTTTTTACGTAGTTTTTAAATTAATGACAATTTTTATACACCATTTCTGTTTTCGTATATTTTTAATAAGGATATAAATAGAAGCGATCGAGATGAAGGAACATGGGTGGTTAAACAGCGATATTATCATTGTGTAGCATGACAAATCTATTTTCAATCATTGAAAATAAATAAAAGTAGATTTATCACTTTATATTTGCAACACAGCAGGGATTCACCTGCGTCAACGATGATCAGTAAAAAGGTCTGGTCCTTTTACCATTTATCAGTATGTATCGTTCACAATTCATGTTTATTATTATTAGAAAGAACACTAACAGTTTCAACTTAATCAAGGTACTCAGAGTCAGTCTGCCCGGAACGTGGCCAAAATAGTGTATATTATCATTTCTGTTTAACCAAATGTGTACATATCAGTTTTACCAACTATGAACATTTCAGACGTGTCATACCTGGATAATGGCACGCACCTGATGTTGATCCCGACGGCCTTGATCCCGTTTATGGACGCCACGGAACAATATGGATGTTGTGAGGTATCTCTCACCCACATATAATACGTGTAATTACACCATTTGAGTAAAAAGGCAGAGCGAGCTGCCCATTCTTAAAATCTAAGTTACCCCGAAGAAATGCTGTGACGTAACGTTTTATAGGTGTAATGGCTTATATGACGTAAATTTGTCGTTTGCACGTCAAAGTCAAGTCAAGTCAATTCAAAATTTGCATTTGGAATAGTATAATGTAAACTAAATACATTGCCATAGACACTGTACAAACAAGTATTGTGGTGAAATTTACAATAAATCAGCAAAGTTATAGCAATAATTATACTGTGGAGAAAAGTATGCAAGCTACATGGGTGGATAAGATCATCGTCAAAACAAAACATTTAATTATTTATGTATTTAATCAACATGAAAAAAGTATAATCCTCGATTTTCATATCTTTTTTTATAAAAGTTGCAATTTTGATAACGATGCACTCTTACTCCCAAATAAGATTTCCACAATTACCTGCAATGTTTCTTAATGATATAAGAAATATGGTAAACAAAGCGTTAATGAAAAAGGCAGAAATGTCTTTGATAGTATGTTAGCCAAAAATTAGTTAGATGTCGTTACTTAAGACAAAACGTTACTGGACATTTTGAGACCTATAAAATAAAAGCGCCATCAATCGCAAAACTTTTTTTTAAGACATCAAGTTGTGTGTTAACTTCTTGTACAAGTGTGAACTATATTAGATTTGCTTGTAATTAAATGGTGCAATCATTGGCCAAAAGTCCGATGCATCGTTTGATACAGAATTCCGATAAGATGAAATTTTGGCCAAGGAATTAAAATAAAAGCAAATCTAAAATAGTTCACACGTGTAGAAGCAGAAAATAGCATAGTCCTTTAAAGGCTAAGAAATATCTTCATATCTTTTCTGTCAAAAAAAAGTTAATTATAAATTGACGCCACTTAAGTGTTTATTTACATCGGCTGTGACCCATGTGAGAACCCCTTTTAATCACGTGATTCCTTACCTTGCTTTTCCCCGTTCAAAACCTGCTGTTGTTGTTTTTTTCAATCGAGTACTCGTTGAAATATATCTCCGCGAAGAACATAACTTTCAAGCATTACAAAAAAGTTTTATGCTTAATTTATGATTTGTACATCTGAACTTTTACACTCCAATAATGCCAAAATACGTAAAATATATTTCTTTCGCAGCGATAACTTTGACGTGCAAGACTACTTACGTCCATACTTGACAGCGTACGGGATAAAGAAACATATGATAAACAATGTTACATCCAGGCACGTATTTTGCGTGAGGGGTAGGAGCACAACTCGATGGGGTCCGTTTTGTTCGGTGGCGTTCACAAACGGGATCCAGAATGTCGGGATCAACATTCGGTACGTGCCGTTGTCCAGGTTTGGCACGTCTGAAATGTACACACTTGGTTAAACTCATCAAATACACACACATGGTAAAACGTTTTTACACTTGGTTAAACTAAAACTTAAATATCGCATTATGGGTTAAACTGAAATATAAACAAATGGTTAAACTGAACTATCTCACTTCGGATTAAACTGAAATATACTTATTTGGTTAAGCTAAAATATACACATTTGGTAAAACTGATATAAACACACTTGGTTAAACTGAAATATACACACTTGGTTAAACTGAAATATACTCATTTATTTAAACTGAAATATACTCATTTGGTTAAACTGAAATAAACTCTTTAGTTAAACTGAAATGTACTCATTTGGTTAAACTGAAATATACATACTTGGTTAAACTGAAATATACTCATTTGGTTAAACTGAAATATAAACATTTAGTTAAACTGAAATATACTCATTTGGTTAAACTGAAATAAACTCTTTAGTTAAACTGAAATATACTCATTTGGTTAAACTGAAATATACATACTTAATTAAACTGAAATATACTCATTTGGTTGACTGAAATATACACATTTTGATTGAACTGAAATATACACACTTGGCTAAACTGAAATATACTCATTTGGTTAAACTGAAATTAACTCTTTTGGTTAAACTAAAATATACACATTTTGATTAAACTAAAATATACTCACTTGGTTTAACTGAAATGTACTCATTTGGGTAAACTGAAATATACATACTTGGTTAAACTGAAATATACACACTTGGTTAAACTGAAATATACTCATTTATTTAAACTGAAATATACTCATTTGGTTAAACTGAAATAAACTCTTTAGTTAAACTGAAATGTACTCATTTGGTTAAACTGAAATAAACTCTTTAGTTAAACTGAAATATACTCATTTGGTTAAACTGAAATATACACACTTAGTTAACCAGAAATATACACACTTAATTAAACTGAAATATACTCATTTGGTTGACTGAAATATACACATTTTGATTGAACTGAAATATACACACTTGGCTAAACTGAAATATACTCATTTGGTTAAACTGAAATTAACTCTTTTGGTTAAACTAAAATATACACATTTTGATTAAACTAAAATATACTCACTTGGTTTAACTGAAATGTACTCATTTGGTTAAACTGAAATATACTCATTTGTTTAAACTGAAATGTACTCATTTGATTAAACTGAAATATACACACGTTGTTAAACTGAAATTAACTCTTTTAGTTCATCTGAAATATACACATTTGGTTAAACTGAAATGTACTCATTTGATTAAACTGAAATATACTCATTTGTTTAAACTGAAATGTACTCGTTTGATTAAACTGAAATATACACACTTGGTTAAATTGAAATGTACTCATTTGGTTAAACTGAAATATACTCATTTGCTTAAACTGAAATATACTCATTTGGTTAAACTGAAATATAATCATTTGGTTAAACTGAAATATACACACTTGGTTAAACTGAAATGAACTCATTTGGTTAAACTGAAATATAGTCATTTGGTTAAACTGAAATATACTCGTTTGGTTTAACTGAAATGAACGCACATAGAATAGCTCGAAATCCTCAAATGTGCACATACACAATTTGGCCACGTTTCCCTTCCCTTTTTTGTCTAAGATTAGAACTATATTTGTCATATTACATCGTGATAATATCGCAATTTAACTACCCTTTTCCCCTTATCTGTGTCGCGTTCATGTATAACCTCTATTTATATCCAGCATGAACATTTCTTTGGAGTCACTTAGGTTTAAAGAATGTGTATCTCTGTCCCCGTACACACAACTAATGTAATTATATGTATAATCATGTCCTTCGCAGTGACATCTCCGTACATGTATAAATCTTCCATTTGGCGTTGCCTGTTAATGATATCGAGGCCGTCGGGATCAAAATCAGGTACGTGCCATTGGCCAGGTATGACGCGTCCGAAATGTACACACTTGTACTGATATGTACGCATCTAGTTAAACTAAAATGATTAAAAACACCATTTTGGCCACGTTTCCAGCCGAGAGACTCTCAGTACCTTGATTAAATGTTGTTAGTTTGATTCCTAATTCTACCTAAGAATTGTGAACGGTACATACTGTGAAATGGTGAAAGGACCAGGCACTTTTACTGATCATCGTTGACGCAGTTTAATCCTTGCTGTGTGGCAAATCTAACCTGATAAATTCTCTATTAGTTTTTGACAATGATTAACACCATATTTGTCGTGCTATAAAGTGTTACTATAACGCTGTGTAAACACTCGTTTTCCGTTATCTATGTCGCTTTATTTATATCCTCATGAAAAAATAAACAAACACAAAAATGGTGTGCGAAAAATGTCATTAATTTGAAAACTACTTAGAATTTAGAGGTAAATTTCCTATAATTTTGGACAAAAATACAAACTACAATTTCATGTTCTGGTATAACTTTTAAAATTTGTGCATTAAACCATTTGGAAGATTGATGAACTAAATTCCAATGGCACAAACGCTTATAAGTTAATATATCTTTCCAAAGTGCTGTATTATTTAGCGTACCCGACTATATAAACTGATATCAACTTGCCAATCTCGAGGTCCGTTGATGGGTAGACAGATGTTATAGCGCTTCAGTGAAAAAATCAAATTCCTGAAGGTCGTGGGTAGACAGATATATAAATCTATGTTTGGCCATCAAATTAGACCTTTTAATCATTAATAATACGATATTTCACTTTAGTAAATGAAAGTTGTCCAAAAGAGTACCAGGACATGATAATCATAATAGGTTGGTACAGCTGAAAAAATGTGGTTTTGTATGATAAACAGGGGAACATTATGTCAGTCGTTCGATCTGTGGAGTTGTATCACTTCGAGTTGCTATCTTTACGACGCACCTAAAAAGCAATGACCTACCTACCACGGCCCCCTTGATAAAGTGCAGGATTGTATTTTGAGACACTTGACGGTATTTATAACATGATTTCGATCTACGTGTTCTAATTCAGCCAAATGCAAAACCTTTTCATGGCGACGATGCCAACCGACGATGACACCTTGGTTCAAGTTCAAGTACAGTGTACAAGTACAGGTTTTAGGCAATACTTTATCAAACTTGCCACTTTGTTTCGTTTCGTCAATGTTAATCCCAAAGAAAAAAACGCCGCCCTACTAGTTATTGCGGTTCTATCACTATCATACTTTCCTTATCGTATATCACGTCTGCATGCCTTTAAAGTTTTAAATAATGTGCAGGAACACAGAAGTTAAATGTTATAATGTTGTTAATCATTATACCGCAAATTCGCTTGTAACCATTTCGACTTCAATACGAAGGTTGAATTCAAGTGCGAACGATCCACAGGCGATGCGCAAAAATATTATTATCGGCCCGCGTTTGCAGCGCATTTATAATCGCTGAATCATGCATATAATCGCGAAAACAAAATTTGATATCTTATATAGAAGCATATGTATCTATTGTTTCTTTTCTTAGTTAAAACACGTAATACCGTCCTACTCCGAACTATTACCGATATGGTATGCTACAAGAATATTTGAGTCGAACTCAATGGCTTCAATTAAACTTATACGTGGGGACCATCAATTAAACGAAAAATATGTATGTTTATCATAAAAAAATGTTCTCACTGGATAACTTGGTAATTACTGGGCTACAGTCGTTAATAGTTTTTAAACAATCACTGCCCCCAAAGTACTATCTGATAGAGTGGCGCCTGAGGACCATACACCGATTTCAGCGATCGTTTAGTTTTATGTACGTCATCACTTGATTAATCGCTCAAGTTTTTCAGGATCCGAGAGTCGAGACTTATTGTCAGGATGTGGGACGAGACACGTGCCCTACTCACAAGCGTTGGCCCTGTTCATATGCTCGTTAACAACGCCGGCAATAACATACTGGCTGGTTCGCTCGAAGAAACACAGGAGCAGTTTGACAAGTACGAATTTTCTTTTGTTTCCCTTAACAGCATATTAGTGTATTAACTTAATCATGATTAGATTTATCGTTCTGTTCTGCCTAAAGAAGCAAGATAAAAACATTCTGAGCTATTGCTATTGTACCCTTTTCAGGATAATGGACGTTAACTTGAAAGCTGCCTTTAATGTCACTCAGGTAAGTGCGAACTTTACAATAGTGAGTTGTTTGCATTATTTTGAAATAAAGACAAAGATGTGTTACATTGCGATCTAAGAATTAATTTACCATACTTTAATATGCACCATACGTTTTTAACTTAGCCATTTTTATTCAGGTCGTAACTGGTCAAATGGTAGCCAATGGCATAGAAGGGTCGGTCGTTAACTTATCCAGTATTGCAGCAGGAGATGCCTTCAAAGATGCACTCGTGTTACAGCATGTCAAAGGCTGCGCTAGATATGATGACGAAATGCTTTGCATTGGAGCTAGGGAGTAAAGGGGTAATTTATATGCATGTTCATAGAAGACACATATGTTTATGATATAAATTATAATTGATTATGGTGACAAAACAAAGCTCCGAAAGTAGCATAAATATGTTTTAACGGGTCAGTAATAAAATATCAAAGATAAGGCCTAAAAAAAAAATATGTCTGTTTCCTGTAACCCGACCGACAGTAATTTTTTACCGCCGACCGCAATTTTGTTATGCCCCAAAATTCGAAAAGTCAGATTTTTAGCCATCTCTGGCCTATGATGACAACGATAATTTAAATATTTTGGTAGTGTCCGAATCGTTGCATAGTTACAAACATTTCCGGTTTGGCAAGTTGAAACAATGGCAAAAACCTTAATGGCTGTGACATTAAACTGCAGGGCTTTCAATTGACCCGAGCTCCCGGGTTTTGATGCACGGGAATCGTAAATGACCCGAAATCAACGCATCATCCATTTGTAATATGCAACAGTTTTGACACGGGATATTTCGGTGTGAGAGTCGGTATCATCTGAAAGGAGCCTCAATGCATGATCTGAATGTTTGTTTAACCCGCAAGAGCAATTTACACCCGAAGTGACAAGTGATTATCGATCTGGAATCTGATCGGTAACCTTGTCAATTAGCAGCGCTCAACCTCAATGACGTAATATTAACTCCGCCCATTATGCAAATTAACGGATACCTTCCGCTTTTTCGCTAAGTGCAATGGTTTTGAAAAAGAACAATGCTAGGATATATTTGGTTCATTTATTTTAAGTTTTTTTTTATTATATCTCCAGTTAATTAAAAAATATTCTTATATGTTTTTAATGAGTTAACAGAAAAATAAACATTTTTCATACCGCATGGTCTAAAAATCACGGAAAACAGGTGCACGCTAACTTCCTGTCAATTTTAATGAAAGTGAAAGGAGAACTACGTAGATCGTTGTCAGTGTTATAGTTTAGTTCTATCACGGACCTGGTTTATAGGTCCGTGGTTCTATAACAAAACTGTTATGGTTTTGCCATTTATGAAAAATACGATGTTGCAATACTGGCAATAGGAACGTTAAATGTTTTTGTTTACTTCCGGAAAAAAAAAGATAAACCTGAAAGTGAAAGTTAAAGTAAGAAAGATGTCGTTGCAACTAAACAATCGCTGGTGCATATTGGAATTTGACAAGGATGCACTGGATTACATAACGAACATGCATTAACTAAATAATATTTTCGTCAGAGTCAGAACATATTTTACCAAGTTTTGACTCTGTGAATGTTTTGACCCCCGTAGTCCAGTCAAGTCCAGAAAAGGAAAAAAACAACAAGGTATTCTATTGAAAGTTACATTGATTATCGTGCTTGAGATTTTTACAGAATGAAGAGTGGATCTAATACAGCAGATCTTTTTAAAACACTGAAAATTGTTAAAAAAAATAAGTTGTGGAAACTATTTAAGGTACTGTACGTGTACTAGTTTTGCTGTTTTACTGTTTAAAAAAGAAAATGGTATTACTTTTTATTAGTCAGTCTAAGCTTTTTTAATACTGATTCTAGTCTATTTAAACATATTCCAGTCCAATCTGTTATTTTACACTGTTCGCTGTCGAGTCAGCAGGTAAGGTTTAAGTGTCCAAGCAGTGAACAGCGTAGACCATGGGTCTACACTGGTCCCAAAGATCTGTACAATTCTGACAGCCTCTAAGAGTTAAATGGTTTAGTCATTGATTCTAGTAATTTATCAATCGAAGTATTGATTTATATAAAATTATGTTTTGTGGAGATTCTTGCCTGTTCTTGTTGTAACAGCATTTTATTTTATAATAGTTGTCATGTACATTTAATTGTAATACAACTTGATATTATTACACAGTCTATCTTAAAATAGTCTGTGCAATAATATCATGTTTTATTATTAGAAAATGTATGCATTTTGAAAGTTTTGTTTAAAACATTTGCCAAACAAAAATTGTCTAAATGTTCTTTGATTCACTCTTTCACTGGGTTATATTTGCAAAGTCTAAAGATGAACTGCTTCCCTGGTGAACATACTGACAATGCTCAAAATTGCACATAATGTTGCCACCGCTGGGAGTCGAACCCATGGCTTGCCCTTCAACAGGATGCATTCTACAACTGAAATACATGTACCATGGCTAAAAATAACTGATAAACAATGCTGTTTCTTTGTCAAGCTTCACCTATATATAAATGTGAAAAAATCACTTAGTCTTGATTTATTACAATGATGATGTATTTTATGTTTTGATGGCTGTCAAGCTAGCAGTTTAAGCTTATAAGTGGCAGAAAGATTGAATCTATATATCACACTGAATTCTTATTAAAATAACTCACCTGAAATAAACTTGAATATTGGATCATTCTGACATTTAAAAAAAAAAAAAAAAAAAAAAAAAATCCCTACCGACCGACCCATCTTTTTTTCAGCATGTTACAGGAAACAGACATATTTTTTTTTAGGCCTAACGTACGTAATCGGTAAACTGGGAAATCATGTGTGAAGTACTTATACCAGTCAATTGCAACCACGGCCCCCAGGTCCGGGGGTATACCGGGGATAGCCGGGGAAACGGGTCGTGTTTTTACCTTCCAGGTGGCCCTGCAGTGCCGGGTGCATGCGGTGGTTTTTTCTTCGCGTCAAAAATAGCGGGGAATTGGCCTTATCTAGGGTCTCTGGGGTGCGGGGGCATTTGGCGGGGATTTTACCTGCAGTTCGTCCCCGCAGAGCGGGGATTTTACCCGGGCTTTGCTGGACCGAAAGTCAAAGTCCCCGCTATTCCCCGGACCTGGGGGGGGGGGGGCGTGGTTACAATTGACTGGTGCATTAAAAGACCTACAGCTGTTCAGAGCGAGTCAGAAATATCAAACTATTTAAAAGTGAATTCGAACATACAAAACTTTAAAACGTGCATTAACTTCCATCGACATAATCCCAATGTGTCAACAATATGCCAACATCTGCTTTGATGAACATATTAAAAACAAAGTTTTTTGATATGGAAACTTCTGAATAAGATCGTATTGCGTTCAAACAATCTTCATTCGCTTTT
The DNA here is from genome assembly GCF_026914265.1 of Mya arenaria. Lineage (NCBI taxonomy): Eukaryota > Metazoa > Mollusca > Bivalvia > Myida > Myidae > Mya > Mya arenaria. Next base: position 38,145,199 of record NC_069132.1, read on the forward strand.
ACAACCTATGAACCCGTATAATATCGATGAATACAAAGCGCTGACAATTTTTGCTTTCATATTATTACTATAAAATAGTTTCAAATACTCTTATTGACCATGGATAAGTATTGCTGAAAAAAATTACCAAAATTTTAAAATATTTTGTATAAATAAGAGTCATTTGTGAATAATAGTTTCCATTTTGACACGTAAGCTGGTAAATCAAGAGAATTGCCAAATTGATTGAAACGGACAACCAAAGTCATTAGTCGTTAGGAGCATGTCATCTATGATATAATGCTTCTTTTTGCAGTAAGGATTAAATGACACCTTTTTGGCATATATTATCATGTTTACAGCGTTGAAAGACTTTCGGCCTGCTACTTTTTGCGGGTAGAATCATTAAATTGGTAAATAAATGAACATAAAATCTAAAGATAGTGTAAGCATGCTCATGAAATCCTTCGCAAATATTTTAGATTATTATGATGAAAGTCAATTAAATCAAAACCATGGGGCTTCATGTTTCAGTCAAGTGAAACACTCATGTAAAAAAGTAAGGATTTATACGCAATTGCATATTGAACATTATTGGGAACTTTGGGTTCATAAGCAATGCACTGTCTCTGATAAAGCATTTAGGCATTTTCAAGTAAACTCAACTCTTAACTTCAAACATGACTCAGTCGTATTCAAGTAACTACTAGGTTATGTCCGCTTAAGCAAAGGCATCTAACAAAATGCATTGGACATGTTTATATAAACGTTTATGATTAAGGTCTCTGCAATTAAAGGATCCTCGCACAAATATATTTTAATATTGCCCTCAACCTATGTCATTTGTGGACAAAATGAACAGATTTATAGCAGCGGTTTTGAAATATTCAACATGCTAAAGACTATGGGGTGAAATAACTGAGAATAACTGAGAAACATTCACAGGATTCTATTCGATTCGGCCTTATATTACTATCTCACAAATCAAAGCAGGCCTGTCTACGCTTTAAACGGTTTGAATTATAAAAGTGTACAATATGCTTTATAATTGTTTGAGGATGTAAGTTTGTTCTAACACAGATAAATGGTTTGATGCGATAAAATTGCATAATCATTAGTTTGCGTTAAGTACATACTAACAATCTTAATCATACATTAAAAGGCTACTTTATGTATATAAACTATATTGATATATCAATAATAATCAACTACCAATGACTTTCTGATGAAATGAAATAATATAATTTCATTTAAAACATGTCGGTTTCATGTAATACGTAAAATTAGGATATCACTTCATCTTCAATACAATCCATTGTTTTTCCGAGTTTTTAGGGTAAGTTTCCTGGGAATAAACATTTCCTCATTCGATGGACCAGATTCTATTTTTAACCGGTAGTATCTAGGTCATCAGCCGCGGCCAAAATGTAAACAGATATACACATGGAATTATAAATTGACAGATATATACATGGATGACTTCAGTACGCATTTTTTCTTATATTGCATTTTCTAACTCATCGATAATAAAATAATTGCGTTTTCTATTATTTTAATTGCGTTATTTTAAAACAACGAAGCTTATTTATACTATAGTAACCGTACAAGATATTATGAATACTCATGACAGCGCTTCTTTGAGCAAGCTGCTCATGCAGAACGTAGCTCTCCGTAGTTATAAGAGCAGATTGGTAACGTTAATAGGGTTGTTGACCACCGCAGTTCTAAAAGCAATGGGGTTGATTCGCCCGTGGGCATGAACTCGTCAAATGTTAAAAAATTATGTCGACATGCCGATAGTAGATCCGATACCTAGCGGCCTACATCCTTATAATTGAACTGAAAATGAACAAATACCTGAACTTGTAATTGTCCGCACCATAAAACGACATCACCCCGATAACAGCAGTATTGTCGTTTAACCGGCACTAAATATTCCCGTACATAATTTTCGATAATGTTGTATTATTGAACCTAAACTCCATTTAATATGATACATCTCATACAGATTCGAGTGAACAGCGTTCGCCCTACTGTGGTCCTCACCGACATGGGCAAGCAGTGGTTGGAAATCGAACCTAAAAGGAAAAACAGTTTCCTTCAAACTATTCCTAGCGGACGCCTCCCCGGTGAGATGTATACTCACATTTAAGATAATCCAAATCTATAATCAATGTTTAATAGAGTTTGTTTTAGCAGACCGTTACTGTTACTCAAGTTGTGGTAATATCATTTAGTTGTAACAATATAACTTCTATAATCATCAGACATTTAGACGAAATAACTAAAGTTATGGGCCGGCAGCGAAGCAAAAGTGGGTGGGGAAGGTCAAAAACTAAAACGATTATAAAATACATGTTTTATCTAGCTTTGAGGTACAATCTTTTTGGGAGTGAAACAATTTTTCTTGCCGACATGTTTTGGGTAAGTAAGGAGTTAAACAAATTTTACAAAAAAAGATTTTGGCAGATTTTCGATCAAAAAGCATTCACATTATTACGGCTAGGTCTGTCGACATTAGTACCCCAGACTACCTATTCAGCACTGTTTCGAGAGATCTTGATAATATATTGTCAAATAAGAAAGTTATTCAGAAAAACAATGAAGTTTCGCGGATGAATCTCATTTCCGGGTAACAAAAATGCCTATATTTTTTTTAAAAATAGCTGCAATCAAAACAAAGCCGCAAGACATTGTTGATTGGGCAGTTCAAATAAATATTACTCACAAACATATTCTTTTTGTGTTAAGACATTTTCGGGTAAACGTAAATGCTTTTTGATTGGATATCTGAAAAAATATTCTTTCGTAAAAATGCTCAACTCATAATTACAGCTTTTCATGTTGCATCGGATACATGAGTCATGCTTGTTAAATATTGAACCTAAAACTAAATAGAAGTTGATTTTTTAAAACATTTAAATTTTTGGTCCCTCAATCGAATTTTGCATCGCTGCCGACCCTTAAGCTTAAGTAAAATGAGTGTTTCAATTATTTGAATGTCTCATTCTAACCTATTGTGCTTGACAAATAAGGAAACTCTTCAAAACAAACCATAACTATCATTCTAAACGCTATGAGGTTTGTACCAATCCCAAATGCAGAATTACATTACAGATAAACTCTTACTCCCAAATAAATTTACCACAATTAATATAAAAAGGATTACTAAATGCCGAAAATAATTGTTCTTAAGAAGGAACCTGAGTTTAATTTGAAAGAAACGTGCAGGAAACATGGTATATCTACCTTATGAGACTAAAGTAGATCACAGTAAATCTTTTTGCAATCATTTAATATTTTTGCATTTTAAGCTATTAAATTTACGGTTATAATCTTGTTACCAGTATTTAATATTTTCCATAAATGCTTTATTTAGTAAGTAGGTAAAGGTTTATCACTCAAACTGTATGTTTGTATAACATGTGTATCACTGTGAGCGAACGGACACCGGATATAGCTCAAAAAGTGATAAATCGATAAGCGTTTGACTTTGACACATGGAAAGTTTTTTATCATTTTTTGTAATTTATGGTGATATATTTATCAAAATCGAAAAGTTTTAAATAACTTGATACTATGCAATATACGAATAAGATGGAAATGTGTCTTCTCTTTTGCATAATAGCCCAATTCTCGACGAAAGTTGCATGATCGCTCACAAATGTTCATTTAGGTGGTACGATTTCAAACATAAATCAGCAAATTGGAAATAAGAATAAAAACTGAATCCAGCGATTTCATTGAAATTATAATATCTATTTATGTGTAAGATATCAATACGATATCTTTTGTTGTTATGGAGATATCCATACCTTTTGATGCCCTTGCGGTGTACTGGGGATAGTTTAAGCAAATAAATAACTGCACAAGGGGTTAGCTATTAAGTGGACTGAGGATAGTAACGATGTATTTAGAATAGCGAGACTGTGTTAATGATTACGGTTATTTACCTATTCTCTAGCTCGAGGGAAAATGTTCGATGTTGTCCATATCGAGGGATGAGAGAAGAAACATGTTTGTTTTTTATCTGTTTGCCCTTAAAATTGTTTCATTTATACAGATTAGTTAACCATGATGTGTTTTCTGATTTATTGAGGTGTACAAAACGTATGGCCGTAGAATGGTGTTTTCTATTCAGATATATATTATTGCTTTTTTAATCAAGTAGGTACGTATTTGCAAACAGAAAGTCATCAGTAGGGAATGAGATAGTGTTATTAAATTTGGAACACGTGAAGCTTTTTCTAAAGTTGGGTCGATGTTGATATTACATAGAACAGAATAATGGTCTCTGCTCGTTTACTTCAGTGAGAAAGTATATATTGTGACCAACCCTGATATCTAAGCAGCTTGTATATATACGTTCATTTAGGAGAGAATGGATCAAACTCATTGTTAACTAAAGTTTGCTCAATAATTTCTTATAAAATTGTGCTCTCACTTTTTGCAGATTATTTGAAATTTCGAAATATACATACATGTATATTGTATATTAACAGTGTTACTATCAATTTTTGTCCCATTTTACTTGTTATCACCAAGACATATTATTCAACTTTGAAACTATCCCCGGTAAGGCGAATAAGGCTATCCCCAGTACAGTACTCTGAACATGTCTAAGGGCATGTTTTTAACAGTTTAAAAGTTACATAGCCATTTCTTACAATAAAAATAGTTGCGCTGATGCTTGTGACATCCTTCGATTCAGATTTTTTATTTATTCGATATATTTCCTACAAATAACAATACTTGTCTAAATTCTAAAAAGTTTTAAGGTGATCATATCAGATTTGAAGAAACAGTTTTAGAGGTCTGCTTAATCGCAAACACTTTAAAGAATACCATAGGCCAAATTTAGCATTCAGCTATTAGTTCAAACACTTGCTTCATTTGTGGATATGGTAGATATGCGTTAACACGGCAAGAAAAACAACTGCATAAGTGTCTGTTTACTTATCATTTTTTGGGCTATATCCGCTGTCCATTCCCACACAGTGTGTATGTAATGATTTTGAATAAGAGTACTGTAAGGTACAATTCAAAACAAGCTATAAAACCTTCCTACTCTTCCGTTATTTTATTTAATTTTAGAGGTGCAGGACGTCCTAGATACTATCATATTTCTCCTCGGAAGCAATGCCAGGATGATCAACGGAGCCATATTACAGGTAGATGGAGGCCAGACTGTGCAGCGTATGCCTTTAGGGAAATAAACAATCATGTGTTGCAGCGGGTGACCACAGGGCATTAATAGCGCCATGCACGTCAGTTTACATTATACAATCATGAACATAGTTCCTGAAGCATGGAGGGAGTACAAACGTTTACGTATATCACTCGTTTATTCGGCGTATTAAATTAGAAAATTCGCCCATGCTATATACCTTAAAAGTACATACTCTTCCGGAGAATTTTGATAATTGGCATACTGTCCTTTTTTCTGTTTTAAGGCCACACCAAATTAATGTTTAGTTCCTCGGATTTTTGCCAAAAAAAATTGGAGCGAGCGAGCGAAATAAAAATTAAAATAAAATTTTGTCAGTTTTCATTAAAACCGAAGCGAGCGAAGAGTGAAAAATATATTTTTCCTTATATTCAATATAAATAAGAATGATTGTTCAAAATAATTGCCCTTAAACCCATTTTAATGCCATCTTAAACTGAACCTCTAATGGACATTAGGAAAATGTCGGAATACACACTATTTATTCATCCGTGTTTAGTACAAACATTATATGGATAAATCTAATTTCTTATATAATTAAAACGTACTTTAATATGACGATCATTCATAATAATAAATAACCCTGCTTTTAGTTAAAAGTTTGAAACGACTTATATAAATCTACCTAATTCAGTTTAACATCATATGCAACTGTATTTAGACATAACTTAGGATTGATTTTGTATTTGTAAAAAATGATCACTTACACAGGCATCATCAAACATCAGACTCCATTTAACATAGACTAAATTTTGTTTTTATTATCACAGGAAATGCAATGACATGTGCTTATTAAAACAAAAAGAAGGATATTTTTTAGAGTACTTTTTTTGGTTATTTAGATGTTTTTATGCACCAGCCAATTTTATATGCCCCCTCCCCCCCCCCCCTAAGTCCGGAATAGCGGGGACTTTGACTCCCGGTCTCTCAAAACCCGGGTAAAATACCCGACCTGCAAGGACACACTGCTGGTAAAATCCCTGCCAAATGGCCCCGCAACCCCGAATACCTATGTGAGGCCCATTCCCGACTATTTTCAATATGAAGACAAAACCACATTCACTAGGCACTGGGGGGCCACCTGTAAGGTAAAAACACAGCCCATTGCCTCTGATGTCCCCGGTATACCCATGGAACAAGGGCAGCGAGGGGTGGGCGGGACAGTGGTAACAATTGACAAGTGCATTACAATCCCTGATTATGCTGCAAATAAAAACAAAATATAAGGTGATAAACTTACGCTTACTTATGTTGAGTTATATCCAGACCAGTGTTTATATCGCTATTTGTGAAAAGATACTTGTTCAAAACTGTGGTTTTGTCAGAATTTGATCAAAAATGAGCTTGATACATCAATTTGGACCAAACAATGACTCATGTTCCATATCATCTTCAGCATCGTCGTAACGAGGTAAAATTTTGGTCCCTTGTATTATGACTTGAATAAAATAGTACAGTACTAAGTTGATCATTCCGATTTCCATTCAAAACGAGTCACTAATTACGCAATATAATCGCTACCAGTCTCTGATACACATGCTTTATTGCATAATGATTTCTTTAAATAATGATCCTTTAGTGCATGAGACGATCAACAATGACTTCAAGCATGCTCAAAACATATTTATTGTCAAAAATAAGATTTAATTTCCAAACTTCGAGCCACATTGTTTATAACGCAAGCCGCCATTTTGATTGAATTTATTGAAACCCATGCTAAACCGATCGAGATACAGTATAAAAACACTACGCATCCGTAACTTCCCTTTACAAAAACACGAAAACTAGCGTAGAAAAATTATACTTGATTATTTTTAGCCTTTTAATAAATTATTACCTGAAAAAAATCTGCTTGGCGATCAAAATGGAGGTGCGGGCGCACAAAAAAAATAAAAAAAAATTTTTTTACATTTTCAAAAAAATAGGAGCGGTAAATCCGAGGAACGAAATTTGGTGTGGCCTAAAATGATTAAACTTGACATAAGTTTGTTTCTGATTATTGATAATTGTAATTATATTAGTAACTTGAAACTCAATGTATCATTCCATTCAGACAACATTAACCTCAGTGTACACTTTTTTCATATTTGTATTTACTATGTGCCTGCATAAAGCCTCGTTATACTTAGCACTTACAATATCCTCATGTTTGTAAACTCTGTCTGCATTGAGTGTATGAATAAACTTTGAAATTTGAAACTTTGAACTTTGAACAATAAAGTTATCATCATTAATAATAAAAAAAATCGGTGATGATACAATGAAATGGGTTCGACTTTTGTATTTAGATGCCAATGTAAGAGTTATGAAAAATGCATTTCTATCATAGTGCTTAAATGCGCGTAAATATGATGGACCAGGCTGACATTCAAACTCGAACTGTAATGAATTGTTATGGAATGCCTTAGTTGTCTGATATATTCAGTTTTCATAAAACGCACATAGACTTCATTATAAACACTTATTACTTCTGTATATGCAGACAAAATGTAATTATATGAAGATAAAACATCATTACATAAATATAAAACGTTCACAGTATTATTATTACGGATTTTAAGAACTGCGGGTGACGGCTGCGTAACTTGACCAAACATGTCATCCCTATCACGAATGTTCACAAAGTAATGAATGTTCACGAAGTCACGAATGTTCACAAAGTAACGACTGTTTACGAAGTCACAAATGTTCACAAAGGAACGAATGTTCACAAAGTCAAGAATGTTCACAAAGCAACGACTGTTCACGAAGTCACGAATGTTTAAAACGTCACGAATGTTCACAAAGTAACGAATGTTCACGAATTCACGAATGTTCACGAAGTCACGAATGTTCACGAAGTCACGAATGTTCACAAAGTCACTAATGTTCACAAAGTAACGAATGTTCACGAAGTCACGAATGTTCACAAAGAAACGAATGTTCACGAAGTCACGAATGTTCACGAAGTCACTAATGTTCACAAAGTAACGAATGTTCACGAAGTCACGAATGTTCACAAAGTAACGAATGTTCACGAAGTCATGAATGTTCTCAAAGTATACAACCGATTATAAGGTCTTAAACATATTTGAACTCAGAATCACCATCCGCAGCGGACCCTGGTAATCAGCGGTACCTGACCGCGGAAGGCGGTTTCCTAATCACATCGAAGCGCCATATGGAGCCCGTAGGGTCCACCGCCGAAAAGGTTTATATGCCAAGAGGCAGTACATTAAAAAACAGTTGAAGTTTAGTGAAGCCATAGATGAATTAGGTAGTTCACACAATTACCAGCAAGCAGGCGAGCAAAGATGCCGAAAAGTCAAGTCTGAACCTAGATAAGTGAGATGGACTCCGTCCTGCATGCAGCATGATGCGCCTCAACCATCGGCGCCGGCGCTGACAGTCCACCATTTTAAGATATCTTTTGCAATTCACACAGACTCAGGAATGTAAACAATGTTGTTAAATATGATAAAACAAATTAACCTCGCCATCGAAACTTCCTTAAAAGCTTGTTTTATACGGACGTACATGTAAGATTTGTCGACAGGTTCGGGGGTATACCGGGGATAGCCGGGGAAATGGGCCGTGTTTTTACCTTTCATGTGGCCCCGCAGTGCCGGGTGAATGCGTCGCTTTTGGCTTTGCTTTAAATATAGTGGGGAATGGGCCTTATCTAGGGTCCCTGGGGTGCGGGGGCATTTGGCGGGGATTTTACCATCTGTTCGTCCCCGCAGGGCGGGGATTATAGCCGGGGTTGGCTGGACCGAAAGTCAAAGTCCCCGCTATTCCCCGGACCTGGGGGCGCGTGGTTACAGTTTACTGGTTCATAGCATTGCATCGTACAATCGTCGATTAAATATCATATCATTTTACCGAACATCATACACAATGATAAATCACGTCGTCCAAGTTTTGAAGCTCAAGTCGGCAAGTAAATTGTGTAATTAGACGTAAAACACAGCTTGATTTTGGAACTTGAATCTTCAAATCACTATTCGGCGTACTTCAACTTTAGACCGTATTGAAAACCAGTTAAAAGTAAACTTGCATTGGTAATATTTAGATAACGTGCCATAAACTGTTCACGGGTGGGTATAACGAGTAGAATGGTTTGAAATAGTAACAAAAAAGCATGAACGCACATCGTTGAAAAACAAACAAGCTTCTACATGCTCATCACCATTCGAAACATTTAGTTATGGTGAATAATATAGTAAGTAGACATATTATTATGGAACGCCGGCACTGTCTTTCGCAGTCCAAAAACTTTATTATTGTGTTTGTTTCTTATTACAATATGTACCAAGTGCTTTACATGGTGTACAAACATAGTCATGTTATGTCAGTTTATCTTTATATGTTGTGGTTTTGTACTTAAATTATGACAGTTTTTATTATAGTATGCGGATACATTTTTATATCATGTAGACATTTCATTACGTTATGTGCATACTTTATTATATTATGTCCATAAATTATTTGTCGTACAATCCTGATTGTCATTATTTGACCTGCTTTTAATCACATTTAAGGAAGCGTGTTTTAGTGTATCGGCAGTCGAGTTTTTGAGAAGAACTAGTAGTGAGTTTTGGGGATGGGATGAGGAGATGAGGTTTGTGCACATAAGCTGGTTTAAACCCCCAGTAAATTTACATTTTACTGACCGTTCCAAGGCGGTACCTAACGATTCTTGATAAACATACCAATTATATATATATATATATATATATATATATATATATATATATATATATAGTATGTATGCACTGTGTTGTTTGTAGAGTTTTGTGCTGCTCTGTGTTTCTTGTTTGTGATATTGTGTTCTATGTCTTTGACGTTTGCCCAGTGCCACTAAACCGGGTTTATGTTTAAACTTTTTTCTACTGAGCTTGTTTCTGTAGCTTTTTGCATAAATATAGACTAGAGTACAGTTATAAAACGGACTTTAATAAGATCGTGTCTTATAGTCTTGCTCGAACTATGTTCGATGTTGTAACTGAATAAAACTGAATGAGTTGAGTTTAGTTTAACAGTTAAGAGTATGTGGCTGTTATGAGATATGACGTAGTTTTGATTGCCGTCACGCAGCATACACGCTAATGCTGACGAACCGGGAAAATGCTGAGTACTGTCGACAATTCTATCATACCTGAAAAGAGAACAAAGACGGTGAGTGACTATTTTTGGTTGACATTGACTACCCACAATATGGCAGATTAAGATATTGCTGGGATTTTAAGGGGAACAATAACAAAATGGTTCAGCCGTAGTGGGGACCCAGAGCATTGCAAAAGTTGTATCTTGATGGGAATACAAAACAATTAAAATATTGGATAGAGAATATTGAAAAATATGGAACCCTCACAGGTCTAGATGGCGAAAGACTAAAAATGGAAGCACACTTGTCTAGCAGAGACACAGTAAGAGATTTTCACAGAGATATTTAAAGAAAATAGTCCTGATCAGAACTTAAAGACACTAAAAGAAGAACTAAAATCAAGATCCACAAAAATGTTTCTGCTTAGGCCTAAAAAAAAATATGTCTGTTTCCTGTAACATGCTGAAAAAAAGATGGGTCGGTCGGTAGGGATTTTTTTTTTTTTTTTTTTTTTTTTTAAATGTCAGAATGATCCAATATTCAAGTTTATTTCAGGTGAATTATTTTAATAAGAATTCAGTGTGATATATAGATTCAATCTTTCTGCCACTTATAAGCTAAAACTGCTAGCTTGACAGCCATCAAAACATAAAATACATCATCATTGTAATAAATCAAGACTAAGTGATTTTTTCACATTTATATATAGGTGAAGCTTGACAAAGAAACAGCATTGTTTATCAGTTATTTTTAGCCATGGTACATGTATTTCAGTTGTAGAATGCATCCTGTTGAAGGGCAAGCCATGGGTTCGACTCCCAGCGGTGGCAACATTATGTGCAATTTTGAGCATTGTCAGTATGTTCACCAGGGAAGCAGTTCATCTTTAGACTTTGCAAATATAACCCAGTGAAAGAGTGAATCAAAGAACATTTAGACAATTTTTGTTTGGCAAATGTTTTAAACAAAACTTTCAAAATGCATACATTTTCTAATAATAAAACATGATATTATTGCACAGACTATTTTAAGATAGACTGTGTAATAATATCAAGTTGTATTACAATTAAATGTACATGACAACTATTATAAAATAAAATGCTGTTACAACAAGAACAGGCAAGAATCTCCACAAAACATAATTTTATATAAATCAATACTTCGATTGATAAATTACTAGAATCAATGACTAAACCATTTAACTCTTAGAGGCTGTCAGAATTGTACAGATCTTTGGGACCAGTGTAGACCCATGGTCTACGCTGTTCACTGCTTGGACACTTAAACCTTACCTGCTGACTCGACAGCGAACAGTGTAAAATAACAGATTGGACTGGAATATGTTTAAATAGACTAGAATCAGTATTAAAAAAACTTAGACTGACTAATAAAAAGTAATACCATTTTCTTTTTTAAACAGTAAAACAGCAAAACTAGTACACGTACAGTACCTTAAATAGTTTCCACAACTTATTTTTTTTAACAATTTTCAGTGTTTTAAAAAGATCTGCTGTATTAGATCCACTCTTCATTCTGTAAAAATCTCAAGCACGATAATCAATGTAACTTTCAATAGAATACCTTGTTGTTTTTTTCCTTTTCTGGACTTGACTGGACTACGGGGGTCAAAACATTCACAGAGTCAAAACTTGGTAAAATATGTTCTGACTCTGACGAAAATATTATTTAGTTAATGCATGTTCGTTATGTAATCCAGTGCATCCTTGTCAAATTCCAATATGCACCAGCGATTGTTTAGTTGCAACGACATCTTTCTTACTTTAACTTTCACTTTCAGGTTTATCTTTTTTTTCCGGAAGTAAACAAAAACATTTAACGTTCCTATTGCCAGTATTGCAACATCGTATTTTTCATAAATGGCAAAACCATAACAGTTTTGTTATAGAACCACGGACCTATAAACCAGGTCCGTGATAGAACTAAACTATAACACTGACAACGATCTACGTAGTTCTCCTTTCACTTTCATTAAAATTGACAGGAAGTTAGCGTGCACCTGTTTTCCGTGATTTTTAGACCATGCGGTATGAAAAATGTTTATTTTTCTGTTAACTCATTAAAAACATATAAGAATATTTTTTAATTAACTGGAGATATAATAAAAAAAATCTTAAAATAAATGAACCAAATATATCCTAGCATTGTTCTTTTTCAAAACCATTGCACTTAGCGAAAAAGCGGAAGGTATCCGTTAATTTGCATAATGGGCGGAGTTAATATTACGTCATTGAGGTTGAGCGCTGCTAATTGACAAGGTTACCGATCAGATTCCAGATCGATAATCACTTGTCACTTCGGGTGTAAATTGCTCTTGCGGGTTAAACAAACATTCAGATCATGCATTGAGGCTCCTTTCAGATGATACCGACTCTCACACCGAAATATCCCGTGTCAAAACTGTTGCATATTACAAATGGATGATGCGTTGATTTCGGGTCATTTACGATTCCCGTGCATCAAAACCCGGGAGCTCGGGTCAATTGAAAGCCCTGCAGTTTAATGTCACAGCCATTAAGGTTTTTGCCATTGTTTCAACTTGCCAAACCGGAAATGTTTGTAACTATGCAACGATTCGGACACTACCAAAATATTTAAATTATCGTTGTCATCATAGGCCAGAGATCGCTAAAAATCTGACTTTTCGAATTTTGGAGCATAAAAAAATTGCGGTCGGCGGTAAAAAATTACGGTCGGTCGGGTTACAGGAAACAGACATATTTTTTTTAGGCCTTATTAAGATCAATGAACCAAGCATCGTGTGAAAATGTTCAAATATAAGCTGAACGACTTTTAACAATGGCGGAAGAGTCTTTCATACCATTTAATGGGTATCGTTTAGTTATAGAAAGACAATTGGTAGGGTTCTTTATTGATGGATTTGCACATGATTTCTTGAAAAGAAAGGTTATGAGGGGAAATCCTGATACGCTACAAGCTACAGTACGAAGTGCTATGAATGAACAAAATCTTACAACAAGATTCAATCTTCGAATAGGTAATGGGCAGAGTCACACCAGTAGTCACGAAACTAGTCACACTAGTAGTCACAAACCGATGGAAATAGGTCACCTTAGACCAGAAAGTCTGTATATACTTCAAAAAGTCATGACATAACATAAAAGAGTTTAGGTCAATAAACGGCAAATCAATCCTATAAGCAACGAAGTTAATGATCCACGCGCTAAATTTGAAAAAAAGGAGAAGTAACGACTGGAAATCAAAAATGAAATGTTGGAAATGTGGAAAATGGGTCCTTTCAAAGAGAATGTCTAAATGGTACATAACCATATCAGAATATATCTCATATTTTAAACATCCTTTTTTTCTCAGCTTTGATGAATCAGGTCCTACGGTACGTCGATCAAGCTATTAAAATACCTAGCCTACGAGTTTTGGGACAAGTTATTAAAAACCTATTATATGTCCAAAAGTTTGTAATATCGTATAAGACATACGTTTTTTGAATCTCGACTTTTCTTTTATCTTTAATCATTTTTTAGAACTTCAGGCGAAAACATTTTTGGTGCCATGTTGTGAATCAGTGGTGTAGCAAACAACGTAGGCATGACTTGTTCCTGTAGTTTTTATTGTAGTATTAATATTTTGGAAGACTGAAATATATTCTGGTCAACTTCTAGTCAGAGTATGTCCCCATCAACTTTTGGTCGGAGCATATCTCCCACTAGCGTCATACGCTCGTCGATGAGTAGCAGCGGAAGTTTCTATATCAAAGGTAAATCCGCGGGCGAGCTCCAAGCCCAATGACAAACGTCCTTCTGTGAAATCCGTAATTTCAATATTTTCTTTTATTTATATCATTATTTAATTTTCAGGCGAAATTCACAGGCACCTTTCACAACGAGCTCATTTTTACTTTTTATTATGTTTATTTCTATCATTTGTTTTGCTCAATTTACGTAATCGTAGATGCAGTGATTATCGACCCATTTCCTGTTTTGAAGCCGAGCCTTTTCTGTGGTTATGAGGACGGAACTTAGACTGTCGTTCGGTCGTTCGTGTCAGGGGCGGGTCAATGCATTAGTGTTATGTTGAGCGTAGCTTTCAAACATGCCCCAATTCATTCGGCCGTACTTACATCCGTTAGGGGTCGTGTGTTTTGTAATATTAGTGTAATAGGTGTACCTTAGCATTGAATCAGTAATATGGAGTTATGCGACACAATTGTGTGATTGTCTTGAACACCTGTTTGAAGTATGAATTAAATTGAATGAAATGTATTGAAGATATAAGTGAAAAACCCAAACGTGCCCTAAAACTTTACACAAACTTTCAAAGTCGATCAAGGGCCATAATTTGTATTTAGAATAATATGGAGTAATACAACATAATTTTGTGATTGTCCTAAACAACTGGTGAATTGAACGAAGGGTATTGAAGTAATAAGTGAGTTTCCCAACATGTCCTTAAACTTTAATCGCACACAATGTGCCCTAAAACTTTAACCTTAGTTCCTAAGTCAATCAGAGGCCATATTTTGCATCTAGGATGATATGGAGTTATGCAATCTAATTGTGTGATGGTCTTAAACAACTGTTTGTAGTATGAATTGAATTGGATGTAGGGTATTGAAGTTATAAGTGAAAGTCAAAACTTGCCCTAAAACTTGAACCGGACGCCGACGTAGCCGCCGAATGCAGACGCCGACGTAGACGCCTGGGCGAGTAATATAGCCCTTCTTAATCATCGAATAGTCGAGCTAAAATGTCAAGAAAAAGCCGATTTAGGCTACATGTATTTCTAAAATAGAAAATATTCTTACAAATGAACTACAATTACCAAAAAAGGATTATAAAATAAAATGACATTAATAATTAAAATATTTTGGTTTGATATCATACGCTATATGATAATTTAATTGCCTCCACAATACGATCCATTGTCACTTGGAGGGCATTTTTTATTCGCATGCACACCGAAAAGATAGTAACATGATGAAAACGTGACAGTACGATGGTGAAAACGCGAAAGTACGATGATGAAAACGCGATAGTACGATGATGAAAACACGACAATACGATGATGTGAACGCGATAGTACGAGGATGAAAACGCGACAGAACGATGATGAAAATGCGATAGCACGATGATGAAAATACGACAGTACGGAAATCTCGTTTTCTTCATCGTACTATCGAGTATCGCGTTTCAGATCAACATAGTCAAAGGCGATGGCACTAATGGCATTCCGTAGCCTTCAGCCTAAATAGGGCCGTGTGCAAAATGTAAGGGTGTTGGGAAACCGGAAACATTTTTATTTGTTACGCCATATACGGGGTATTCTTAGAATAGCAGTATTCTCCTACATCGCTCTCCTTTGCTCAATAAACTGTGTAGAGCAAGGTAAACGAGGTAATCTCTCTTTATTAGCAGAGAGATTAACGTTCAGCAAAGGGAAATAACCGATGTGAGGAATTTGGGTAAAACATATATGATATGATTCTCTTCCCTTCTTGTTAATGATGAGTTTAATAAAGAATCAGCACAAAACTTAGAATGATGCATTTTTTTCTCATAAGGTATGAAAATGTATTGTTAATTGGTTTTTACTAGTACCCAATTTTATTGCGTTAATTCAAGACTTGCTATATAACACAATTAACAATTATAAAAGACATATATGTATTTGAATAGAAGTATATGCAAATAAACTAACCCACAACGATAACCAAATAGTCACTGCCTACTATATTAATGGTATTGGTTAATGCATCTTGTAAGGTCCGATGTCTAGTCTGGTAATCGGGAATACAGTACGTCGAGAGGTCGGTCAACGAGCTTGTAAAGACCACCGAAATGTGGGATGTGCTTGTTCGTTGATCGGTCATCTAGTCACTCTCGTGGCTGACAGAAAATAACGCCTGGAAGCTATTACGGCCGAATAATCCTTCCTATACCAGACTGAGCATAACTAGACCTTTTTATCGAACCCTGTAAAAGCAATCGGAACACCTCGGCCGTTTTCAATGGAATTTAACCTAGAATCTATTAGGTAAATTACACCAATCGGAAGTGCCTTTTTATTGTTACATGCTTTATTTCGTTTTATGTACACATGACAGTGAATTAAAACATGATTATAACATCTCAGACCATTGGCTACTTTACATTTTTAAAGAAACTGAAGCTAAATGGTATATAATTTCAAAATCAGGCTGAAAATGCTGGATTTATTTGATGTACAATTTTTAATTATTAACATTATCACCGCACTGTTTGTACTTATAAAACGGACTTGGTCACTGTTTCGAATACACAGTGGTTACTTTGAACCAATTTTATTTTCCTTATAAGAAAGGTAACACTTTACCAACGTTGTTCAATTTTAGAACACATGAGGAGCTTTTTCCAAAATTATGGTGCTGGGTGCTGTACAGAACTACTGAGTGGTGTTATTTTGCGTTTGTCTATAGGGTATATAGGAGTTTGTTCAGTAGTCTCTGACATATACGGACGATTTACAATGTAAGCATGTATACTTCTTTACATTTACCTACGCTGCAAGTTAATCGCGAAGTATTTCAATAAGGCCGAGTTTAATGTTTAAAAACTTCGCTACAAAGAATGGGTATTTCTAGATTTGGAAACAAAAGTAAAGCTTGAAAACGTTTTGAATTTGAAAGATACTAGTGCAGTGATCCCGACAGGCTTTGAAAATCGTATGATTGTTCAGATTTCTGAGTGCCTTTTTCCTATGCTGGTGGTGTTATATTATTGTTCGATAATGTTGATGATGAAGTTCGTATACTCTGTAGGATTAAGTCGTACCGATACAAACATTTACCACTACGAAGTCGAACCAAATTCGGAAAAGTCGTCCCATATGCGTCATATGGTTTAACTCTTTAGCTATACTAGTACAGTCTTTATTACTTTATTATTAATATATTAGCATTTGTACATAGATATGATATTAATTTGATGTATTTCTTTCTTTATTTCATAGTTAAGGCACTTTTTATCAATATATATGCGAAATTAATTATTTTGTTTTCTCGTCGTTGCCATCCTTGTTATTTACACTTTGCATGTACAAAGCATACTCCTGCTATATAACATGTGCATGGGGCGCCTTCTCCAAATCTGTTACGTATTTTGTTTTATTTGAGTTTTTCAAAGTCTGCCGTGACGCCATCACAACTTTTATTGTGTTTTAATGCCATAAGTGACATGAGATAGAAGTGACTGCAAATTGCAGCCAAATCTAAACATAAGACTTGAAAAAAACGGACTGAGATACACGAAACCCGGGTGCGATACCCTAGCTCTATGCCGACCTCTAAAGCACACGGGATACAACTTTCCTGGGTTGATCCAGTACTGAATACACCAGTTTCCCAGTAGTGAGATTTTTGGCTAGCATATTTGTTTCTTACCTTGGTGATGGATATGTGTTTGTCAATATTATCTAATGTGCATGTGAGTTAAGATGATGATCACAATTGATCACTAAGCCAAACCTATGGTAGTCTCCAATATTCAGGTAAACCCAAACCATTTTGCACAATATCCTGACATCGAATGAGTTAGCACAACTTGTAAAACAGTCTTAACAATTAATAGGTAAGTTCAGTTCTTGCCCAACTTGTTAACTAGCCCTTTGATGTCCCTAGCCCGATAGTTTTATTTTATAAATTTATTGAATGAGTAAGCCTACAAATTTATTTGATTTTATAAAGCTAGCTTATTTGTGGGTCGAATACTATAATGTTAGTATTTAAAATACTCTGATAATTATGTACCTCTTTAAGCTTTTGTAAACCATTTGTTGATGGATCCAGAACATGCATATATTACTTTTACACAATCTGAATATGTTGTCTCATTGTGAAGGGACACTTGAAGAATGAACATTTCAAGAAATATATCCTCCTGAACATACATATTCAATTAAGCCAACATGGCCCATGATCAAATTTATATGATAAATATAATTGTCAGTACAATCATCTGTGGCGAACAAGTAAATGATTAATCACACATACACGCCATAAGGCAGTATACCAATCTGGTATTAAGATCATGCTTATGCGAACTATCTTCATAACCATACAAATCACATACACATATGTACAATAACACCATTCACTTTTAACCGAATAAACTTGTTTGTAACACTGGTTATATAGTATTCCTTTAACTGGCCAGGATTGGAGTATGTGCTTTTCTTATTTTAAAGGCATAAAGGCATATGTACAGCTATTTTTAAAGATACTGACATTATAAGCTTTTAACGAATGAACAGTTTTGAACATACTCGGTCTTTCTCTAAATTATCTCTTGAAATATTTACATCTTATATCAGTATACAATATACACTCAAATAACAAATGATATTCGTCTTCTAGCTTATTACATGTTGCACATAACCGTTCTTCTTTTGGTACTTCTCTCTATCGCCCGGTCCCAATACCAAGCGGCTGTGAGGACAAACGTAATTTTGTCAGTGTTGTTCTATATCTCTGGATATTAATATGCTTAAGATATGATTGCGATTCAAAATTTGCAAATACTTAATAAAGTGTTGCTTTAGTTGTGTTTTCTAATCTGCTGTACCAATTTTGTATAAAGGTATCGTTAACCCGACGATTAAATACGCTAATAAGTTAAAAAAAAATATCAATCACATTGGCTATCCAAACTTCTTGAAAACATAAATTGCACAACATTTTTTCACCAAAACCGCCCAGTTCCTTTTTTGTGAATTATATCTTTTAAGAGTCTATAAACATCGCTCCACATCGTTTGTTGCTTCAGCCATGATAAGACTTTTTAAATATCCAGAACGTAAGTTATAATCGAGGGTGTCTGTTCCAGTCAGGCTAAAACAATTCATTATGTTTAACATGTATTTTCGAATTCTATTCACCGCATCTTGCTGATAAAGTTCCTTCTGAATCAGATTTGTTTTCATGAAAATATTACAAAACCCCAGCCTACCCCGTGAATTTACATCCAGTTTTGGAAGGCCTCTTAATAATATGTTTAAGACATCCAAGAGGCATTCACATTCACTATCTTTGGAGTCACATTTGTCGCTGTGAATGAGAACAGACGTCTTAATGATGAAAGAGGAAATCATTGTATGGTCAGGAAAAAACATTTTCAGAAGTTTTTATGAGTTTCTGAAAACCCTTTGACAAGTTCTACTTCTGTGTTTGTGAAGGCGAATTGATATTGCATCTTATTCTGACACTGTTGTTTGCCTGACATCAGAAAAAAAACTATTGACCTTCAATATTTTTTCGGTGAACTTTTTGGACAATCCATACACATTTTGTTCAGAAAATATCTCCCGAACGTCGTCCATGTATATAACCGGATTAATATCGACATTCACTAATAATTTTGATGAGTTTTCATTTTTAGGTGTCCACATAAGACCAACTTTGTAAACCGGGACGTGTTATATTGGGCTTGTTTCGTATGTCATTGTTCCAGAACACTTTTCAAAGCGATTATTTTTGCATGCATTACATGCTTTCAAAAAGCAAAGCCTTTCAAACAGTTTATAATACCCAAAATTCTGACCGGTAGCGTGGAGAAAGTCGTAATAACGGACGTCATGTGCTTTCTTATCTGGAAAATTAACAAAAGCGACTTCTTGTTTCACAGTTGGAAGCATAGGTGATTCTTCGTGATATGTTCCAATATGGGCTATTCTTTTCACTGTTACATTTCCTGACCATTCTTTCAAAGTCACGATGAAATCAAACTCGCTAGGCTCAACAATGCGGGTGCATTCAGACATACTCCCTACTGGAAAGATCTTTCCTACCTTGAAAGCCGGGTTCAATTCTTCTAGTTTTGAACAAATTAATTCCAGGCATTCACGTGTACATTGTTTTATGTCTTCAACTTTGGTTTTGCACCTTTTTTACTCTAATTGTTCTTTACAAATATGTTGTTCTAGCCTTTTTCCCTTCTGTCATATTTAAGGACAGTTCGTCAGAACTTTATATACATGAATTTACTTAAGAATATTCCCATTTTAACAAATGTTATTTCACATTTAAATCCATGCACTTGATATAGGCAGACACGCACAACTGATGAGACAGTGATAAATATGCACATCCTGTATGCCTTACAAGTTGTCTTAATCTAATCAGTAATCTGCGTTAAAGTTTCGTAGATATATGCAAAAACACTTGAGTTTTTAATATCAAAATATCACACATTGGTATTCGTTTAGTGAACAGAACTACCTTTTGAAGTTAATATGCATTAGAATATGAAGTTATTTCAAAACCAGATCCATCTTCCACCTTGCTTAGATGCGTGTTATTATTTAAAAATGATTTGATTGAAGTTCAATTTATTCAGGAAGAAAGAATGTCTTGGCGCTCCATTTACAAACAATTCAAGTGCGGTCAAGGCTGACATTATGTTATATAAATCCCCTCATGCCTTGCAGACATAACTCCAGCGTTGACATATATATTCTGTAAAGATATTATGCGAAAACGTGGCACTCGTATTCATATATGCACCCATTTATTCCACTCGCCATGCGATGATAAATTTCTTGAACTTTTTAGCTAAATATTTTTTATTTGATGACAGACCCTCTATACATTTTATGTTTTACTTTATTCTTATTATATGAACGGCGTGACTATATGCTTGACTACAGGACTTGTCATTATATGGACGGCGTGACTATATGCTTGACTACAGGACTTGTCATTATATGGACGGCGTGACTATATGCTTGACTACAGGACTTGTCATTATATGGACGGCGTGACTATATGCTTGACTACAGGACTTGTCATTATATGGACGGCGTGACTATATGCTTGAATACAGGACTTGTCATTATATGGACGGCGTGACTATATGCTTGACTACAGGACTTGTCATTATATGGACGGCGTGACTATATGCTATATGCTTGACTACAGGACTTGTCATTATATGGACGGCGTGACTATATGCTTGACTACAGGACTTGTCATTATATGGACGGCGTGACTATATACTTGACTACAGGACTTGTCATTATATGGACGGCGTGACTATATGCTTGACTACAGGACTTGTCATTATAGGGACGGCGTGACTATTTGCTTGAATAGATGAGCTGCTGCAAACCGAGAAAGCCCTGCTTTTTTTAAACGCTTGGTTTACACATTTTAAGGAGCTTAGTATTCATTATATACGGTGTTATGATAGGATACTTACCTGACATTTTGTATTACATCAACTTCGGTCGAGACCGCGAATATATGGAAAGCCGTTTGGAATTCCAAATTGCTTATTTCTATTTGCCAATTGCCAAAACATTGTCCCATCCTTTCTTAAACTAAATGAACTCAAAATACCTGTTTAATGTGTATATTTTTTAAGTATAAATGTATTTGTATGCACGTGATATTTACCTATAAATCTTTCCGTGTTCGTCCACGAATATCCCGAAACTCATTGCGCCCAAACTTTCCGTGATACTAAAGTATCATATCGTGTTTTACTTTATAAAACAGTAGAAAATAACAATGGACAAATATAAACTGACAAATAGCTTTCAATAAGCAAGTAGAACGTATCAAATTTGACTTTGTATAAACAATATTTTATCAATATGAATGTAGAATGTTCAGGAACTGTATACTTTGAACCTAATCAAATTATATACAAATAAATGAAAATAAATCATAAAACATAGCCAGGTACACCAAAACTTCGAAACATAACGACATAAGACACACCCGTATCCAAAAAGCGGGAATGTACAACTGGATACTAGTTGGTTATATGTTAAGATAACGTTTTTGTATTATGGTTTCCGATACTACATACTGGAAACCGATACGTGATACAGAGTTTAAGTAAGTTATGGCATGTTTCATTGTTTTTGATAATGTTCAATAAAACTCTCGTTCACGTTCAGTGCAAACATATCTCGTCGCAATGTTAAACTGTATGAAACGCATTCAAATGGGAAAAAAACGAATTGACTGTGTTCGTGATATAGCATACTGAAGTCGTTTCAAACTATTTCCTAAAAGCAGTGGGGTGTTTTATTATAAATGATCGTAATACTTAAAAATAGTTCATAATTATGTTAGAAATTTGGTTATCCATATAATGCCTTTACTGAAAACGTATTAACAAATAGTATGGATTCGAACATTTTTTCCATTGTCCAGTAGAGGTCCAGTAGCATTAAAATTGGTTACAGGGTAGTTGTAGTGAACATTGATTCTTATTTATATTAATTATAAGAAAAAATTCCTCTTCGCTTGCTTTGGGTTTATGAGAACTAACAAAATTGTTGGGGTTTTTTGTGTTGTTGTTTTTTCGCTGGCTAGCTCTAATTGTTTTGGCAAAATTCCGAGGAACAAAACTTTAATTTGGTGTGGCCTTAGAAGTGATTTGAAGTGATTGTGTGTTTTTTCGCGTTATTGTGACGTAACTTGATAAACTTTTTCCGGTTACGGTCGGGTCGTTCTATTTACAGTAAGGGTTTTTTTTAAATAAAATGAAGTATTTTGTTTAACAATTATTCTATGAAATAATGAATTATTGGTGTAAATATAACTGAAGTAATGAGTTGCGTGATTTAGGTCATTATGGCGGACATGAACGCCTTTGTGCTGGTTAAAGTACGCGTGGAGTTCAACTGCGTTCCTACCGCGTTAATGACATCAATCCCGCAATTCATTCCTTAAATAACGCACAATACTTTGATTTTTATGATTTGTTAATAAGTTCTTAACGTTACTATTATTCTCTTCGTGTAGAAATAACTTCAGTAATGAATGGCTAGATTAGACTGAGTTAAAAAATAGGTCTATTGAATACAAAAATCAAGCTTCAATAAACACTAATGCTTATTTTTCATCGATATGATCTGGGTATTGTGTGTCAACTATGAAAAGAATTATAGTCTAATCTAGTATTTAATATATATGTCTATTATAAAGAGTACATTAGTTTATAAACAAAGTTATAACTTACACTATTAATAAACCTCATATAAAATAATTACCGAATGCATATATTTAATCCGTACGAAAGAGTACAATTTGGTTACTTTAATTATTTACTTTAAACCTAACTACACTAATGTAATACTTGAAGTGGAAGAGCACTGCCCCTTCCATGCAAATTTAATTCT